>NC_085046.1:59892462-59957462 GCF_963662255.1 Cinclus cinclus
AACTATGTAAAAGTAAGATTAACAGATTAAAAAAAAAACAACAATCTGCAAACAAAAAGAGATTTTCATTTTAGGTTGCATTTTAAGGTGTTCTCTTGGACCAAAGTAACATTGTGCAAAAATAGCCTTAGACAAGAATAACAACTCATTTTGGTCTGTTCTTTAGCACATGCAGTTCAACAGGCATTTAAAAGGATGTATTTTATCTTTATCACAGCATACACTAAACCATCCTTAGAAGCTGGTGTATTTTAAAAGAAAACTTGCAAGAAGTTTAGTCTCACTATTATATTTTGTAGTGTAATGTTTTGATTGAACTTTTCATTTTCACTGAACATTTTCGTTTTCATTTCAATGAAGAGCTTTTCTGAAAAAAAACTATGAAATGGGGAAACCATTTCTATTGAGTTATAAATAGTGACTTGTGAATCATTAGAGGCAATCAATTTTCTTAACAGACAGTGAAAGAAAGTTTTCTTCTTCTTCTTCTTCTTTCAATATGCTGCAAATTAATACAAGGATATCTGTTACTTCTTATTTTACAAAGTCCTTACTTGACCCAACAGTTACATATTAAAGTAATTTGCATTTCAGATATTTTCTTTACAAAAAAGAAAATATACACCTACCAAGAATAACTGACAAATTAAAAAGCATTTATAGATACTTCCACACCACCAGTGTTTAATTCCTAGATACTGCTGATAGATTTCTCGAGTGATTTCTACCCTCACTTCCCTGAGAAAGTTATGACACTTTGGAGCATAATTTTTAAAACTTAAGTACAGCAAGAATTGGTTTTCCCTCCTGAAAGTCAAATGCCCCTTTGTCTTAATTCTGTCTCATTTATTCTGTGAGAATTCATGTTTTTGTGTAGGACATCTTTGGTATTTGCCATTCAAACACATATGGATTGTAATTTCCATGTCCCTGACGCAATGTTTCAGCCACAGTAAATATAGTGAGGGATTTTATAGATATGTAGGCATGAACACACACATTCACCTATCTCTTTGTGGAAAAACATTTATTTCACATTATTGCTTTTGTCCTTATTCTATATAAACTTAGCAAAACTAGGAAAGGTAGTAAGAGGGAGAGAATTGCAGGTGATTCCTCATCAGAGGTGTGGAGAAGGAGGCACTTACCTGTTGAAAGGCAGTATGAGCCAATAGAGCAGTCCCCTGGTATGTCTTATGCTCTCTCATTCTTCAAATACTGCCCCCTGTTAAACAAGGACTATGAAATAGAGCAAGTCCTGTTGTCTTCCTCTTGATTATGCTAACTTCAGACCTGTGTACTGGTCCCATATATCTCCCTTTGAAGGCAGTGTAGTTTATAAGGATAGATCAAACAGTAGTCCACAGTAATGGATTCAATTTGAAAAATCTGGTCTCAATTAGGAAATCTTTGTTTTGATTCAGATATAACTTTTATTGATATTTTACTTTATACCTAGTTGATCGAAATGTATAACATTGTTTTGAGTGGCAAATAGCAGGAAATACTCAAAGCCAGTATTTGTCAATGACTAGCACTAGTTATTTTATTTTTGTGCTAAATCCACTGCTGTCTGACTCAGATCTACACTTCAGCTATAAAATTAATATATTGACTGTATCTTGATTTGTTATTAGCAACCACTATGTCTCAGTAATGTTAAAGTAAGTGGAGAGTTGTTGGGGGTTGGTTCATGGTATAAATACAGAATAGTCTGTGTTGGAAGAGACCCACAGGTTCTCTTAGTTCAACTCCCATACAGGGATCAAAACCACAGCCTTGGTGCTATTAGCACCATGCTCTAACCAACTGAGCTATTTTCAATGGTACTGATACTATCCTTCACTACTGATATTATCCCTCTCAAACCTGAACACTTCCCTAGGTATTTATGTGAATATATTATTGCTTACTACTATTAAGAATCATTTGCCTTTGATCCATTCATAATTAATTCCTATTTTATGTACCTTTGTAAGATAATATTAAAAGTTATCCACTTTATTTAATTTTTTTTTGCTTGTTTTCCAGAACCTGGAATGGTACCATTTTGGATTGTTCTAAAGGAATTATTCATCACTGATTGTGGTGTAAATTACCACTTGTCACTGTTGAGTATTAGGCTAGGCATAAAGATGACACCGACTTCCTGCACATAAATGACCATCAGAGGCATGATCTTTTAAATGTCATTGGACGTTTTTTTATGCTAATTTTATCTTCAAATAAACATTTTTTCCTTTCCACAGGAGCCACTTGCTGGAAATAAATCCAAACCTGTTAAGTTAAAATTGTTTGGAGGTGGTAAAATTAAAATTAAAATTTTATGGAGGTGGTAAGCACCTCCGTACTTAACTCTGCTCTTCTATTTTCTGCATTCCTTACAGGGTAGCAGTGAAGGCAATAAGTATCAAGTAAAAGGTAGTCCAGAGTTAAATCTAGACACATCTTCCAGTTCACATAGTGCAGAGATATTCCATTGATCCTCCTATCTAACCAAAAGGTGCCAAGTGAATGGAGGATGAACAATTCTCCAGTTGTGAAAGTAAGAATAGGCAAGCTCTGAGAAGGAAATTCCTCATTGAAAAGATTTACTAAAAACACCTATTATTCAATCAGAAATCTTTGTTGCAACTTTTTATATCTGGAAATTAAACCTCATGTCCTGAAAAGGCTTCAGCTGGTGCAATGCACAAATTGTTATGACCTACCATTTAAAGCATAGTTTAAGGTTTCAATTTCACTTAGAGCCATACAACCCTTTTCAAGAACTCTGTAGCTATGTGTTCAGTGTTCCACATTAAATTGACAAATTTACATGAGCAATCACATTCCTGCTTTTGGCCAGTCCTTTTGACATCATAAACATGTGGTCAAACAATGAAAAAGGACTACACTAGAAGGATAAGCTTTGAAGAAAAAACCACAACACTGTAGTTCTGTGGAATAGTCTCCACATTTCCAACTGTAAAAAATAAGCATTCTAATCCTGTGACTTTCAGTACTTAGTGCAGAATTCATCTGTTGGACTCAGCATTCTCTAATTAAAATTTTATCCCATGTATATACTCCATAGAAGAAGGAGTGACAGGTATTTCTTCTTAACCTTTAAGAGTACCACAATATTAGGAGGGAGGAAAGTACAAAGATAGAAATGTAAGCAGGAAATAGGACAGGAAGATGGATTGATAACATAGCTGAGCTGTATTCATAATTAAAAAGGTGACAGAGACTGCAGTTCATTTATTTTTTGTCCAGACTGAACTAACAAATTGTATTCTTGGTGTTTTAATATGATAAATCTTGTTGAAAACATTTTTTTAGTATTTCTTTTTTAAGCAAAGCAGCAACATTTTAAACAACATAGCTAGCAAAATCAGTGGATAAAACTTGCTGCTAAAGAATTCCTCTTTCCTCTCTTCACATCTGGACCAGTGCTACTAAATCATTACAAATTCTGGAAAGGACTGTAGATCTCAGTGTAGGGATTGTCTCTTGTATTTTCAAAATGAGCAATATCATTACAGCATTTGACTGCAGAGGTGACAGAAAATGTAGTCGTGTATCACTCAACAGGAACAATACAGAAAAAAAGGTGGCTGGCAAGAGCTTAAGACAACTTCTTAAATATTTGCCCCAATCAAGGGTGTGTGTGTATGTCTGTGTGTGTGTTCACTCAAACATGCGAGTGCTTCTTCCTGACTGAAATAAAGAAGTTCTCTCCAGTAATTCTTTGAAAAAAAGACATGCATATGTTGTTTAGTGGGAGGTAGGAAGACAAAAACATGTTAAGAATCCTCCATGGCATAGAAATTACTACCTAATTTCATATAAAGAGTAAAAGTTATTTCCTTCATGTGTTAATTTCAACTCGGTGTTATTTTTTTTTAAAGTCTGCTGGATTACAATTTGTCTGTCAATAAACTGACTGCAAGTATAAAGACATTTTCTCATAAGGAAGTTTACGTGATGCACCACCAAATCTCATGGTGCTGAAAATTGCAGACTTATACTCCAAGTTTCATTGAGAATTCTCAGTGGCAGACAAACTCAGTTTAAGTCAGTATTATATCACTTACATCTTTAGACCTCAGTCCACCATTCTTATTAACTAATGGATATGATGGAATGGTTTATTAACTCTGCTCTATTCGACTAACATACTCCTACCCTCCTGCTGCCTTTCCCCTAGTCTTAAGGAAAGAAATTACTTATTTTAGACATGCAGAAAAAAAACTCCACTTATTTTCTTGAAGTGTTTAACTACTTTACTGTAGAAAAAGAGCTGATTTTAAATCAAAAATATTCACTAATTTCTTAATAAGTTATGCGGCATAAAACTTGTTTTCAACATGACCTTTTTGTCTGTTTGAAAACCATTCTTTCTTCCAAGGCAATAAGTTTTGCTTTTGCTGAAAAATTAAACAAGAATGCAGTTTACTTGTTTTAACTCCAATTCAAAGTTATGGTTTTGATTTATAATTTTCAAGGACTACAAGCAGCAAGTGTTTTTTTCTAATGGAGAACTGAGATTGATGTACATGAATGAACAAGCTTTCATTTGAGATGCTTAGTTCACTTCAACAGTAAAGTCCCTATTATCCTATTTCTGATGCAACACAGATTTTTAAATTTTTTTCAATCATATATTTACATGATTATTTGCAATTACAGACTATTGTATAAGTATGTAATTATGGACTTTTAAAGATATTAATTGCTCCTTCCATCGTCCATCAAGATCTGTAACGAATGATGTTCAATTGCATAATTAACATTAGTTTATAACATGTTATTTACAAAATAGTTGAGCTTTTGCACTTTGTCGTGCTTTGAATAGTCTTGACCAATTTAACCCACTAAATGACACCCACTCTGTACAGAAACTCATGAGCTGTCTGAGAGCAAGGCTGCACCTACTCATGGCATTTAGACTCTCATAGGTTGCTGGATAGGGACTACATTTAGGAATTAATTGAGAAATAGGAATTGTTTTCTAAATGTGTATGTGTATGTGTGTGTGTGTGTGTTTGTGTAAAGTATGAAGGTAATTTTAGGTGAGATTCTCCTACTCCACATATTCTCTGTACATTTTTTTTACTCTTCCTATAAATCTGCATCCATATGATCTCACTTTATTCAAAGAAACTTCTGCCAATCTCTTTGGCTCAAGAATGAGAAGCAAAAGGAGAGACAGTTTATCTGAACATTAATTTGATTTCAAAGAATAGATTTCTAAAAAAATCAGGTGAATCATTGTTCTGAAAACACAGAACTATCACTTAATCATTCAGGTGAATTATTAGAAAGGACTTAAATAATACAATTTGATTTTTCTTTTTCCTACTCCTTTACTTAACAAAAAGGGGTGGTGGGGGTGAAGAATGCAGTAATTCTAAAGACGCTGACAGTGCCTAAAACCATCTGTCATGGACAAGAGTGTGGAGGGAATAAGTTTTGTACTTGAAGCACAGAAATTGGTATTAGCTAATTGGTCTCAGTAGGGGACAGTAGCAACAGCTACGAGGAATTCAGGTCTTGTTCCTCTCTCATTATTCTGCATTGCTCTTCCTTAAACTGCTCAGGCAAGTGACAAAATGTAGTTCTTAAACTAGTTTGCAGGATGAGAGATGCAGAAGAGAGGCTGCTTGCTGTTGGCAGCTCCTGCTTTAATTTGAGGAGCTCGTTTGCAAGGCAGAGGAACTGTGCCACTGTCAGAGCGCAGCCAGCCTGTGGTCGGGCAGGTGCTCACAGCACATTGTGCTGTTTCATTTCACAGATATTTTGATCCTGTTTTTGGTCTTGTTTTCCTTAATCTTGATCTAAAAGTCACTAGCTACACAGTATTACATTTTGTTTCTTAAACACTGAAAAGAGGTTACTCAAAGAACAAATTTCTCATTAGCATATCATCTATTTAGCAATAGACTTTCAACTACTCCATTGAGCTACATGCAGCTTTCCATTCATATTTCTAGACTTTTTCCCTCATTTTTAGCACACATATGAGAAAAGATGATTTTCTCCATTGTAATGATATTCTGAAATAAAACTACACCTAATAATTCTTACAGAAGAAAAAAAAAGCCACCTGCCTTGAACTCTTAACTATTGAGCAAAAGCCATGTTTACTCTGGCAAAGTACTAAATCACTTTTTGGTGTTTTCTGGCTGTTTACAAGGTTTTTTTTGTTTTTTTTTTTTTTGTTTTTTTTTGAAAAGAGCATTTTAAAAATTTACAAAAACAATGAGGGAATTTTGGGTTTTAATTTACCTGCAGAAGAGCTTGTATCTTGAGTGACTGAAAGCAGAGAAGAAAAGTACATTTCCTTACTGTTAGGGACAATCTTCATCATTTTTACTTTATTTTATTAAAAAACCAAAAACAAATACAAAAACATACAAACAAAAAAACCCCACAAACCTAAATCCCCAACAAAACCCAACCAAAAACACAAAGCCAACCAACCAAAAAAACCAAAAGCAACCCCCCCCAAAAAACCCACAAAAAACCACCCAAATAACCACAAACCAAAAAATCAAACCTAAACAAGCAAAAGATGCCCATTAAAATAAAACAAAGCAAACAATCCCCCAGATTAGCTTTATCAAGTTACCTTGAAGAAGGAGTAAAAAATAGTAACAAACAACTAATGAATAATTTGCAGTTACCCAGCATGCTTAGCATCTAGGTGAAGCAACCATTCCAGATTTGGTCTAAAGTAGCCCTTTTAAAGACGTATCTCATAGACACTCTTAAAAGGTTAATTACTACTGTGCTTAACATAATTTTACAATGATTTGCAAATCCTTTCAAATAATCACATACTGTATTGTAAAGGCAAAAATTTAGATAATCTAAGGCAACCCCCAGGAGCACCTGGATATTAAGTATATTAGAACTTGTGTGACCTTGATGTTCCATATCGGGTGAATGATTATTTGTGATTGAAGGAGATGAATTCAGACTTTTCAATTAACAAAATTCACAGCACGCTGTGACTCAATATATGCTTCAAAAATTGTCATACCAGTACTTATGACCTCGAGTACAACCAAATAAAGAGCTGTGCAATCCATGCAGGAAGCTCAACTTTGATTGCATAAGTAACGAGTTGTAGGGTTCAGGGTGAGGGTGGTTACTTCCTTATTTGAAGGATTTATTAAATCAGAATTTTACTTTTACTAGCCCTGTGGGAGTAAGCACTGAGAGTCCTAAAGCTTCATTAATTTGTGCTTAATAAAATTCCATTGGCAGAAGCTGCAGCTGTAAAAAAACCTTCATGTCCTGATATACATATTTAATATCAATTTCTTCACCCCCAGGAGTTGTGTCTCTCAGGAACACATTTTAGGCACAGACAAAAAAGCCCCAAACATCAGAGATTACTTCCAGTGTGAACTGTTTTGGGGAAGGCAATAAGCATTGCCAAACAGTGAGCTGAAAGAGATACCAATATAATTCAGAGCCTTCAGAACTGATTATATATCCAAGTATTATACCTTGATTTCTCCCTGCACAAGGCAGAGCATTAAAACAAGGCATGTTGATGCACCCCTAGAACAGGCTCCTGTTCTCTTAATGAATTAGAAAAGTGGTTTATTTATTTCTATAGTAGCTTACTTATTGACACATTTTTGTGTGTGTGCAAAAAGTAATTTCTGGTTAATACTTGAACCATCTGTGCTATTCTAATCCTAAGCTTCTTAGTCTGTACATATAAAATGACTTCTTTTTTGTCTTTAAGGGGTCTTGAGGATTTTTGACTTTGCTAAAATTTTATTCAGATCTCTTATGTTTATGTGTGTTTTCAGCATATTATGAACTTCTACCTAAAAAAAACCACATAAGACAATGTGATACTACAGGTAAAACCCAGGTGATAGAACATTAAAATCAGTGGAGTCTATTGATATGACAAAACAAAATCAATGGCAATAGCCTTACATAAAGCACTATACTGAATTGAAACTGTTTACCATAGTAACCAAAATTTAACATCAATTTTCTGATACTTCTTCCAAAATTGCATAAATGTGTCATCATTTTGCTTTGCAGTTTAATATCATTGCCTTATGCCTCCAACATAAAGAATTTTCATTTAACATTCTTGCATTTTTTACACTTGTGAGTAGTTATTTATTTCATTAAAAACAAAAAGCACAAAAATCTATAGAAAAAGCAACACATTTGAAATAAATAGAATACTTCCTTTATATTTTGCCAAACTACATTTATTCTAGATATTTTAGCCATGTTGTTACTTCATATGCACTGCATTTCCTAGATGAACCTGCACCATTGCATATCGAGTTCTGTTTTGACTTATGTAGATTTAGAAGACACAATGAAATTAGCTTCTTCAGACTACATATATTGCTACAAAAGTCACCAGGCAGAAGTATCCTGTGATTCAGACCAAAATGAAACCATGATTTCATCCACCTGTGAAACAGACATAAGCTTACATTGTTAATGGGACTAATATTTCTAATAAAACATCCTTTTTAACAAAACTGAAAATCAATAATAAGAGAAGTTTTAAAATTGACACTAGCCTTTTGAGTAACTGGAAATAGATCTTCCTGTCAAAGACTAAAACTGCTCTCCTCTGTCTAGACTGCACTGGGAGCAAAATTATCAGATTTTCATTTCCTCAATTTCACTCCACAGTGGTAAAACGTGCAAGTATTGATTCAACTGCTGAAACAAAAAGCAGGAGAGCTCTTCACCTCGTCAGGGTCAATGGGTTTGTGGGTGTCTAATTATACCTATACAGGGCATATAAATCTTTCTACTAGTCATTACGTGAACATAAGAGTCCAAAGGCATCATTAGAATCCTTTTAGCCAAACACTCATTCTTCTTTTGTTTTATGAGGGGTCAAAGAAACTGGGAATTAATATTATCGTGGCTCATAGATTTTCAAATTTGTGTTTGAATACAAGAAGATAGGCTTTGAAGGAAAAGGCTGTGTGTGTACCCATGCATGTCCACTTGCAGGTCTGAGCTCTCCCCATAAACACAGACACAGCTTCTCTTTTTGCAGTGTTGTGTTGAGACATGCTGTGATGTAAAGAACACAAACATTCAAATTAATTATGGTATGTCGCAAATATAGTGTCAGGAAAGCTTCTGGTGAGTATCAATTTGTTTGAAAAGCAGATGAAACCTTAAGAATGAGCTGGAAATGCTAGTTGTGACAGAAATATTCTCATTTTTCATCACTCTGCTGATTTCACTGTAGTCTTGCAGAAACTTCTGTCTTTTATCATTATACTTACTTAAATTAGCAGATTCATGATAACATTTAAACAATATCAAGAATATTGAAAATAGACAAGTAAGTGGCTATTACAATTACAATTAAGGATGTGTGCTGCATTATATTATGTTGTATCATATTGTGTGTGTTGTTCAGATGGTTTTTATGATGTGAAACCAAGACTGTATAAGAGTATAATATTTGTACAATAGCAGAGCTGTCATATTTTGCAGCAGATTACACAGATGCTGAGTGCTCAGCAGTTTGAACATTAGATGGAGTTAGAGCCTTTCATTTTATCTATGAGAGTAGTAATAAGATCCCTCATGAAGAGTGAAAGAGATATTTTTCAAGTATTTGTTTCCTGAGAAACCAATTTTTGTCTTACAAATCAACTCACCTACTTGAAGCCAGAAGCTACAATAAAGACTTAGCCCAAAATGCCAAAACCAAGCAGTAACAACTCTTAATACTGCAGAATCTGTCCCTACATTTTTAAATAAGCTGTTTCTGGAGTTGTTAAGTTCAGTGAGACATGATCAGAAGTGTGGATATGATGATATGATGCGATTATCCATGACAACAACAAATTAGTTTGTTTGTCCAGTCATTCATTGCTTCTGTCCTTGATGCATTTTGTGCCTGTGCAAAACTCCTTCAGAGGCCTGGGGCAGGTAAAGCAAAGGGCATAGAGTTATCTAATTTTTCCCCTTGGTTAAAAATATATCCATGCCTTCAGTCCAACCTCCTCTGTCCTGAGCGACTGTCAAAACTGTAGTCCCACTGCAGATGGACTGAAGAGAGCAGGGATAGTATGGTATCTGTTGAGAAATTAAAAATCCTGAAAAAAAACAATGGGAAGTTTGTACATTGTTGTCTGAAGGTAAAAAGGTTGTATGGTGGTTTGATGCATTGGCTGAACATCCTGATAGCACACGAGCTTAAATTTCTTTAGAGTCCTGCTTTTAGTGGCTCCTGTGTGTCTTCAATCGTCTGACGTGCTTATCCCTGATCCCTGTGTCCCAGTTGCTCATCTCCTACCCATACTCCTCACAGGGGCCCCTTCACTCCCCAGTTCAGCATGGAGTTCACCTGTGATGACAGCACTCTCTCAGGCACCCTCTGCAGCTCACCAGTTTTTTTCTGGGAGGTCCCTGATGCTCCCTGAAGCCCTTTTAGGGTTGACCACTGAGCTGCAGCAAGATCTGTGGCCTGTGTTTGTATTTTCGTCTAATATTCCCACTCTGGACATGACCTAGCAGCTGTTCCCCTGCCCACAAGTGGTGCTGCAGGGCTGGAGGGGAGAGCAGCACAGAATTCCCTACAGATGGAGGATGAGCGTGCTGCTTTGATGGATGTCTCTGGGGCTGCCTGTCCATACTCCTCACCCACTGACCTGTGTAAGGCTGGCTGCAGTAAGTGCTGCCCAGCTGGGGAGAAATGACATCATAGCTCATCACTCAGCCCCACGCTGCCTGCATGAAGCAAAGGGGACCAAGGACCCGTACGTAAATTACGGCGATGTGCTGGCTCGCGTGGGAGGTTCGGTCTGCTCAGGTATCAGCGGCTTGGCGAGCGAGCATCATGTGCCTACTGCAAGCAGCTCAGTGGGGGCACAGTAAAAACTGCAGGGACCCGGGGGAAAAAAATTGGGAAATTATTCCCTATTTTTTTTTTTTTTCCTATTCTGTGCGGGGATTTTTACACTCTGAGGCACATGATGACAGGTTAAAAGGCAAATAATCCCTGCTAAGTCACAAGCCCTCAACAAATGTGCAACAGAAACACATGCATATATTGATTTACAAAGTGCAGAGAGATGCAGGTGCTCCCTACTATGAGCTGGAATAAATTGTGTCATCACTAACACCGTGAACTCTGAATGGCGTTGTATCCCATCCAAAGATGTTTCATATATAACTGGAAAGTAGCCGGTAAAATTTAGGTTTGTAAAAAAAAATATATTTTCACTAGTAAAGCAGGCAGGAAGAGGGTTCAAGTTGGATTAAAGTCATGTAGCTACAAAGCTACTTATTCAACCTGGGTTTTTCCCTCGCTACATGCCCTTTTTTATTCCTGATGCCCTCTTGTGGTGGAGTTTCATCTTTCCACCCTGAAATTTTCAATTGCGATTTTTAGATGCAGTGATATTTAAATTAATCTACTTATTTATTTATTTATAAATAAAATTATTTTTAGTCATCAAGGTATTTAAGGAATCTCACGTGACAAGCATGTTGATGCACTTCAGTTTGACTAAAAAAATTGGACAAATGAATTTCGTTATTTGCATATTTTACAGTATTAATTAAATTCTGATTTAAAAATATGCATCCATGATTTTAATTATATCTAAGGTGTTGATTTCAATAAAATTTAAATATGTATCTAAATTACAGTATCAGAAATACTTATCATAAAGCACCAGTCTTCTCATTCCACTACTAAAATAATTTTATGATATTCATGTGTAGTTTTTGATGAAGAGGTAAAAAAACAAGGAGATTAAATTGCAACTCTTATCAAATGTGAGGGAGAAACAAAGCATCAGGTCTTTCTGAGGGAAAGAGTTAAATTATCAGAGCAAAGTCAAGAACAAAATTCATCTCTTGAAGCCACATTCTCCCCAAATTCTGGATTTCCATCACTCCTGTGTTATGAGTATCACTGCATTGACCCCATTTTCTTCATATATTTGAATCATGTGGAGGGTCTATATACGGCTGTCCTTAAATTACTGTAAATTTTTTTAGAAAACTCTTTAGAGTTGCCTTGTTATGATTTTTTTTAATAAAATAAACTAATTTAGAATTATTTTTACAATACTATTGAATAAATTGTTATTGAAACATCTTTTAATGGATGAACAGAACTTTGAGAAATCAGTTAAAACCCCACTATATTTACACACAGGGTTCTATCCAGAATCGATCTTTTTTTTCTTTCCACTGATAGAATATCATAGTAGGGACTCCTGAATAGTCTCCTTTTTTAATCTAATGATGTATGCTGTGGAGGGATATTTCTTTATTATTCTTTTTATTAATTTCCTTTATTATGTGTTTGTGTGAAAACCACTGAAAAAGTAGCGGGGAAAACACTGAAAATAAGACAAGATACAGCTCATTCTGGAAAGATGCTTATTTTCTTTCCTTTGTATTCAAGCTGCATTATCTACAGGTAAATTGTTCATGGGCAGTGGAAGATCAAATATAATGTGACATAGTATCTGTGACTACCATGGCCTTGACTGTGGGATATGCCACCTCAGGGTACTTTGGAACATGTTTTTTTCTGCCTACACCTGCTCTTCTTGCCCAGACTACTCCTGCAGCCCCTCAGTATGTTTCTTGATAATTTTCTTCAGATCATGACAGTCTATTTTTCCTTGTATAAACACTATTCCTCCTGAGTGGATCACTCATACCTGCATAAAGTCTTTGAAGTTAAATAAATTCTGTTTTCATTTTCTTATGGGTCTTCTCTTAATAGACTTTAAAAGACATATTTTAAAATAAATCCAAAATGTGCCCAGTAGCTCAAAGACTTAATAAAAACAGTGTAAAGTAAGTGAAGTCCTAAGGATTGATTAAGAAAAACATTGCCTGGTACATACCTTTAAAAAGTCCTACATTTAAATAAATCATTCAGGGTTACCTAACATGATTTATATAATTTCTATTCTACTGATTTGGATTATTAATATGTTTAGGATATTTCTAGGGTACTTACAAGGTTAATATCTTAGCAATTTAAAGTTCATGCCACAGCTAGATAATGGCAGCAAAGCTTCAAACAAATTTCTTGCAACATTAGCTGCATTTAAAAGTATAATCTTATGCCGCTTCCTCTTGTTCAGCAACATTTCAGAATAATTGGAGAGAGCGTGTATTTACAGTGGAGAAAATAACATACACTATTAACACTGCTTATGATGCTTATCATTATTTAGATGCAAAGTCTGAAAAAATATTGACAAAACTCATGTTCTAAATATATCCTCATTAAACAGGAAGCATCTGGGCTTGTGGAACCCATCAGCACATGCTTATTTTTTCAAAAAATACTTGAAGAAATGATTCAAGTTTAGTCAGTGTTCTTAAAAGTTATATACAATTTTATTAAATGGATAATCCATCTAAGGCACTGTCTACTGCATTTATTTGAAAAGAATCGTACTGGATTCAGTGAGAATTGACTGAAACTGGCTGATGTTTTTGTCTTTGCCTTTGGTTTTCGTTGGTGATGTGTTGCTTGGTGTATTTATTTGTTTATTTATTTAAATAGGAGCTGAGCATTCAGATTCCCATTTAAGTTCTATCAAGCCTGGTGCCTGAACATGACAATTGATAGCTAATTCTCATCACCCACCCTAGGAGAGTTTCACTGTTAACATTGAGAACATTGGTGTGTCCTCCATCCACTCTTTAGAAAATCTTAATCAAAAGATTACTCTTTAAAGGCAGCTAATGTTGCAGGAAATCTCATTGGAGCTCTGTTCTCCTTAAGTACATTATCTAGCTGGAGTACAAACTTAAAAGGTTAAGATGTTAACCCTGGCTTTACACTACAGAGACTGTTCAGCAAATACTGATAGTGTAGTACTGAGTTTTCTTAAAACAAGGAGGGGATGAGACAAGGAACTTTTGGACTTTAAAGTAGTAGAAGTACTTAAAAAGTATCTTTTCTAAAAAAGAGGCATAGCTTAAGCTTGTCCTTTGAGCAATCCTGGTTTGGGAATCCATGGTTTGGGAAGCACATAAAATGCTTGTAACTATCCCACACAGGTGTACATTGAGTATGTGTCTAATTATTAACTTTTGTGTTTAGTGGGGGCCAAACATGTCTCAAATGTTGCAAGGAATCATGGCCTAAATGCATAACTACAGCAATCTACTTTTGCCCAGTCATCATATGCAGATTGTGAAGACTTGACATATGTAACTAGTACATAATGAGCATTATTAAAACTTCTAAAGGGCTCTCTGTGTATAACGCATTCAGGGCTGACTGCTGGGTTTGGTGTTTTGTGTCTGGGGCTTTCAGTCTATTTCGAGTGAAAATATGTAATTCCAGGCCACTCTTCCAATGCATCACAGTCATTTTCTGCACTTTAGTTGTTTTTCTCTCCATTTTTCCTACAAAATAAAACATCATTACAGAAGGTTTAAAGTGCACTTTGGTGCCTGCAATCTTCCCATGCTATTCTTTAATATTTCATCATTAAATAGCAAAATAACCTGATATGATCCTAATTTAGTGCCAATTACACTGCATTGATCAAAGTGACCTTTTCATACTGGAGCACAAAAATCAATCCCGCTGCACAACAAATGTCAGGGGGATGAGAGCAACATATAATCTGTGACAATCAAAACATTACTTACAAATGAAATCACCAATGACCTGCATGCCAAGGCAATTTCTGCATAATGTGCACTGGTTTTATTTGCAGCTTTTGTTGGGATTTTTTTGTCTTGTTTTGTTCCCCACTGTCTGCTGCCAGACATAGTTTTACTATTTCACAATTTTACTGGCAGCACTGAAAATGGTTGAAGCTTTATGACTGATACCAAAATAATCACATGAAGTGACTATGATAACAATGCATATTTGTTTTTGAATAAGTGTGTTTTTCTGGGGACCCAACATTAAGACTGTCTTCTGACAATGTTCCTGTGATGAATTTGGTGATATTTCAAAATGTAGCCAAATTGACTAGGTCAGCCATAGGCAGGGGAGTCACAAACAGTTACTCATGGATCCTCACTGTTCTGCCTTCAGTCAGTGATCCACAAGCCAGAGTTTGATGCAGATATTAGATCTGCAAAGTTAATGACAACATTGCAGTGACATTAATGATGTTTGTACTTTGCTGATTATGTCTATGTCAGTTTTAGTGTCCAAATGGGGAGGCATTTGTCTGCACAGGCAGTATCATCTACCAGCTGCAGCTAGAAGCCCCTTGACCCATCTATATCTGTAATTCAAAAAAGAAAATTGATTTTGGGTCAATTTTCAGGGTTTTTGTTTTGTTTATTTTTTTAACATATAATAAAAATATCTAAACATTAACTTGCTTTGTGTTTTGTTTATAACTAATCAGGGATGACCCCTCCAGTGAAAAAATTCTTTACATACAACCAAGACAATTTAAATTGATCTGTGAATCTGCAACTCATGAATCAAAGCTAGAAAACAACGTAGTTTAAGCCATGTTGTTAAAATCTTCACTTTTCAGCTATTCCACTGCTGTGAGCATGTCACAACCTCAGAAGATCTGTAGCTGTGTTTAAACTATGTCCATTTCAAGCATGTAGACTGTTGAGGTTTTTCGGTCTTTAAGTATATAAACTTCCAGCATGTAAACTGCTGAGGTCTTCTTCAAGCATTTAGTTCTACAGAAACAGCTGGGACTCTGGAAGATTAAAATCCATCTCCTCCAGTAACCAGGTAAAACTTGCAGCATTTGGGAGCTGAGATCTGCCAGTGGCAGCTTGTCAGCTCTTGGCTGAGGAATTTAATCTCTTTGTGCATTGGTTGCTTTCCTGAAACTAGATGCGGCGTTTACATTTCACTCTTGGAATTTTTTTTGTCTTTTTAGATCTAAGGTGTATGCTCCTAGATGATAGGTTAATGAGCAGAGCCTGTTTTTTAGATAGCTGGGTCATGGCCTCGTTCAAGATAAGGAGTGGGATCTTCAAATGCATTCAGTTAAATTCTTTGGAAATAGTTCATTCTATTTTGCAAACGTGTTTGGTAAAGGATTAAGTCCAAGCAACTGAGGTAATTCCCAAGGGTTGGGGCTTGTTTGTTTGTCTTGTTTGTTTTGTTTTGTTCTGTAGTCTGTTCCTTAGAGAGAAAGTGCTCTGACTGAAATAATTTATCCATAAGAAAAATCTCCAAGGCCTGTATATTTTCCCTGCTCGTGCACACTAATCTACTAATCAACCAAGAATGAGAGAGCATGGGAAAACCTAACTCTTAGTATCAGTCTCAAAAGTGCTTGTTCTTCCAGATGCTTTAACTTCAGATCCAAAATAGACAAAAAAAATAATAATTAGGGAGTGAGATTCTCAGGGTTTTATCATCCCTATTACTGTTCTGGGGGTCACAAAACACCTCCTTTTATAGCACTTCACTGATAATGAGACTGTACAATCTCAGATAGGAATATCTAAAAAAGGGAAGCTAGCTATCCTTTCTAACTCAGAAATGAATGAATGAAACCATTGGTGCAGCACTTGATATCCTTGAGGGGCTCTGCATCAAGGTTAAAGAGCTCTTTTGCATCCTAGAGAAAAAACTATCATCTTGGGGAGTTCATATGCATTTGCTATTTTTTCCTTGCTTTCAGTACTTTTTGCTGGAGACAGAGTACACATTTCACTCACCAAGCTGATTAAACCTCAGTACTTTCTCATGGTCATATAACAAGAATATCTCTCTTCCTAGAAAGTCCATTAGTAAACATGATTTATGACTGACACTTCCGCATCTCTGCTTAAGAACTAAATAATATTCAAGACCCGATTATGAACCAAATCCAATTCATTTAATGCTGATGCAGAATTAGTTTCAGACTAATGTAAAGGAACAGTATGGGCAGGCTGTTAAGGTGACTCCTTTATTTTTAACATGTTCTTCAGTGCAATTTGCAGTTTAACAGCCTCACTATAAATGATGTGATTAAGTTTTATATATTTCTCTATATTTGATGTATTTACCCAAATGCAGCTGTCATTTTGTATATTGTTTCAAATGTTTAGAACTAAATCAATTGTTTGGAGCAATCACAATTTCCAAAGGCATATTTTTTCCAGTGTTAAGCTGCAATGCAAGCATGAACTAACAAAATAAGGATAAATATATAGATCTGGACAATGCAATTTTTTTCCATCAAGATAGGTGATTGTAAAATTTATTCACCATTAAAGAATCATTTGAACAGATCCATTAATTGATGATTTCTGGCAGACATAGACAATGCAATAGTTTGCATCACCACATCCAAAATATCAGCTCAAAATAGTTGCCCCAACTCAACTTCTAGCACATCCAGCTCATTCTTTAAAAGAAATGTTGCTGCTTTCTTTTAATATTTTGCTTTCAGGCATGAGTGCAAGAGGGAGACAACTGGTCTGTTGTAACCTGTGTTTTGGCTGATTCCAGCATTCTAATATTTTTTTTTTTTCATTTCCTACATTTGTTTTAACTTTGTTCCATTATACAATTATAAGTAGGAATATACTTCATAAAGGACTATATAGGGCTCAGTATAAAATGCATGATGCTTATTGAATAAAAGAATATTATATTTATAAATCTTAATTTATGGCCTAAAATACAGACAGTAGGTGTCTCAGGTACAAAGAACCTTTCATTTCACAGGGGAATGTAAAGAAAAGTGCCAAAAGAAGAAGTAAAAGTTTAGGATTGACCTATCAATAACCATAGGTATACCTTATCCTGAGGTCTAAGTTCTTCAGCTTTTTGTCCCATGTGTGCAATGTGATTACTCATCACTAAAATGTAGGACAAACTTAATTTAGACAATAGTTTAGGGCTAACTCTGAAGTCAGAGCTAAAAAGAAAAAATGCATCAAATAATAACTCTTTAAATAACAAGAAGCCAATAAATGACATTCAATTGCATTTTTTATATGGTAAATGAACATATAAGACTGTTACAATTTAATGCATTATGTAACCTACTTAAACATTCAAATGAGCTTTGAAATATTTAAGCCATAGACTGGCAGGGCTGCATTCCATTTTATTGGGCAAGACATTACCTCTGTGCTGGGTAATACTATCTCTAAAGCTTTTATGTTTTAGCATAAGAGGTACTTAGAATTATTACGTTTCTATTGATTCTGAATATCACGATTTCTATGAACATCTGATTTCTTTCTTATCTGTATTCTTTTAGATCTATATGTCTAAATTGCATTCAGAAATGCATTCCTCAGACACTAGAGAAAACTAATTATTTGTCTACTCCAGTTATAAGTCATACCTTATTAGAGAAAATCAAATTTTCTCTGATCGCAGAACAGAAAATTATGAACTAAATTCTTTACAAATTGCACAGGAGATAATATCTGATAATCCATTAAGCACATCTAAATCAATATCTATCACTGAAATGTAAAGCACGCTGATAAGGATATGTGGATTGCTGATTATCTATACAAATTATCTATACAAATTTCAAAGAATTTAAATTAATAGATTGCTAATGCATAAAGCAACTAATTTCATTCAAGCACAACAGTGAGGTATTTTGCATGCTTAAGAATCTGAGTCAAAACTTATTAACACTTGCAAGTTTTAAAATACAACAAAGTAGTGTCTCACATGTAATGAGAGAAACTAACTTCGCATGAGAAAGTGTGTAGAAGCTTGCAGTTAACATGATCCAGTCGAAATGTTGTGGGCTTAAGTGGAAAGATTCTTACCAACTTCACTGGGCTTTATGGAAGACCTTTGCAGTCTGGTATTACATCTTTCCTTTAGAAAACAAAAAAAAAAAAAAAAAAAAGAAAACAAAAACAAAACCAAAAACACACACATAGCATTTTAAAAATAAAGGATAGCTTTCACAGGAAATTAATTGGACCTGCCACACTTATACTTTGCTTTAAGCTTGTCTTGGAATGAGTTTTCTGCCTGTGTATTTATGCACTAGAAAATCCTAACTGACCTGGAGTAGATTAAGTGATTATAGTGTGTGATTCAACAAATTCCAGAAACACGTTTCAAGTCCCTGAGTCACTCACATGCTGTTCAACTGTTTATGCACTGTGAAAAATGGCTGTATGACAAGCATGCAGAAGGAAGCTATTCTTATCAAGACAGTAAGTAGTTTTGTGTGGCTTCTGCTTACTGATGTCCCAACCTATGGGATACAGCATACGTTCTAAGTAGTTTCTTAAGTTCTTAATGAGCTACAAGTAAATCAGGAGGGGCAGTAAGTCTTGCATACTTTCTCTGCAGACCTTTTTATCAAGCTCAAAGGTAATTATTGCTTTTTATGAGATGTCACTTGTATCAGTTAATTGTTGTCCCTTAGCCCAGGAGCCACGCTTCATTGGTAAATGCAAAGGAAATGTTAATTACATTAAATAATTTCCTCTTTGCAAGACAAAGGGATGGTACTTGAAACCTCTCCTTTTCTGTCATACAAAGTCTTCTTCCAGTCTGAACAGAGCAAGCAATTCTAGGAGTTCCATTTGCTTAAGAAAATAGGTCTAAATTGATTAAACTAATCATTTTATTCTAACTGCTCTTTTTAAAGACAACTGCTGATTGCATGCCCCTTTTGTAGCTGTAGCTGAGCCTGAGATGGTACAAAATAACCATCTTGCCAGTTGTCACAACTATTTGCTCATTCTTTAATTAAACATAATATATAAAACCGTATAATTTACATCTAATTGGGAAACATCTTCAGTCAGAAGGCAGCATAGTCTGGTGGCGTAAGTAGAAGCTTGGGTGTCAACAGGTCTGAGTTACTGTCCAATTGGAGGATCACAGCTGGCCTGGCAAAGATTTAGAAATCTTTAAGTTTAAAAATCTCATTTATTTGCGAATGATAATTTGTTAACCATTGACTTCATGAGTATGTTGTGAGAGTTGGTTAAGGTTTTTATATTGCAGACCATAAACAGAATGAAAATTTAGCATTGACTTTCAGGGACCATGCACTGTGATAACAGCTAGACTGTGGTTAAATAAAGCAAAAGAAGGACTGTAACGCTAGGTTTGTTTAAAAAAAAAAAAACACCAAACAGAACAAACCTTTCTGTTTCAAAGCCATGTTCTGGTTTGCCACAGAGTTTAATGTTTTGAGGAGGTGAATTGTGAATCTAATCATCAAACTCCATGAAATAACAGGAGTGGATTTGTTCAAGGAGAGATCTGGAGCCAGTCAAACATCACAACAAGGCTTGGTGTAAGAGAGGCATGGGATTGAAGAAGTCCTCTCCACACAGGCTGATCACAAAGGAAAGCAGCTCTGTGGAGAAGGACCTGTGGGTCCTGGTGGACGACAAGCTGTCCATGAGCCAGCAGTGAGCCCTTGTGGCCAAGAAGACCAATGGGATCCTGGGGTGCATAAGGAAGAGCATTGCCAGCAGGTGGAGGGAGGTGACCCTGACCCTCTGCTCAGCCCTGGTGAGGCACATCTGGAGTGCTGTGTCCACTTCTGGGCTCCTCAGGACAAGACAGACACAGGGCTACTGGAATGTGTCCAGTGGTGGGCAACGAAGATGATCGAGGGACTGGAGCACATCTCTTGTGAGGACAGGCTGAGGGAGCTGGACCTGTTCATCCTTGAGAGGAGGTGACTGAGAGGGGACCTCATCAATGTCCACAAGCAGCTGAAGGGAGTGTGTCAGAGCATGGAGCCAGGGGCTCCTCGGGGGTGCCAAGCAGTATGGCAAGAGGTAATTGGCAGAAACTGATGCACAGGAAATTCACCCGTGTATGAGGAAGATCTTTACCGTAAACTGGCATATATGTTATTTAGTTCAACTCCAAAACCAACCATTTTACCAAAGGCAAGAGCTTTTGCATTTTGCAGGAGAAATCAGATGCTAACAAAACATCATTTAGAGTAACAGGCTGATTTTTTTTAAAAAGATATTCAGTATACATTCAAAACATTATATTATCTTGAAATCTTACGCTGCTCTTTAAAGTATCTTTTTTTTTTTCCTCAGAAAGACTCAAAAGGAGGAACCTTTAGAAGCAAAGGAGCAATCTATTATTATTCATGATCTGGTATACCTATTATCAGCAGAGCACTTAACTGAACAGGCCAGCATCCATACTGCAGTCTAAGTTAATCTCTTGCTTTTCTGATTGAGAGTTCTTTTTCTCAAACAAAGAAATAAGCATTAAGGTAAAATATGCCCAAAGGTCCTTTTATTGCATACAAAAATTAACCAGGACCATTTTGCCACGCTTGGGAATATATATGCTGTTAAATTTGAGACAATGGAAATGACTGCTTGCGTACTGACAGGGAAGTGGCACCTGTATTTTGGGGATAATGTCTTTCTCATCATTAGAATAAAGCTTTATCAGCCATGAAATTTTCAGATTTTTCTCTCTTTTTTGGCTTAACATGCATCATCATTTTTACATGGTCTTTTTTATTTGGTCTCCAAATATGTTCTTTCCTGGGAAATTTTCTGCAGCCAAAGAGAATTTGTCACAATCTGGTAAATTTACACAGCAAACCTCTTTTATGCACAAGTGTTTTATGAGCTACACCATTCACTGATATCCACAGGGAATTCAGAAGTGCCATAGAAACAGAATCTTCTCCATACACCATGCTCTGCCTACACTGAAAATTGAACATTACATAAAGCAAGTATAAAATTAGGCAATGAAGTTAGGCAATTAGTAGACCTTCACGCCCTGCAGCTTGATCCTATGTTATCCCCCATGCCATAGTTTGAATCAATACCATTACTAACTGAACTGTGTGGGCCGAATTCACTAGAAGTTGCCAAAATTCTGACTAGTAAAAGTTGCAGGTTGCCAAACCAGCACACCATTCTCCTTTGAGTGGGTCACCAGGCCTTGGACCCCTGTGCAAGCAGGAGCTGGACCTTTTCTTAGGCCCAAGTTCCGATGCTGAACAGAAGACAGAATATGACTTAGCCAATGATATCATTATTGCACTAAACCCTCATTTTGTCTTTTATGCTCCACTCCTCTACTTTTACTGCAGATTAAAGCTGGAGAACACAGGAATGCTGGTACACCCAAACATTAGCATTCACAGAGATATATATAATACACAAGAGATATATAATACACAAGAGACTGAAGCAATAACATGAACTAAATCAGAAAGACAACAGTAAGGACAAATACTATTATTCAAATTATCACCATCAGGAGCTTAAATGACAGTTTTTGCTTAGTGCATTAAGAAGCACTCTTCATATCTCACCCTAGACCTCAGGATGTCCCCTTTCCAACTCATACCTTGGGGTCAGCTGATTCCTTCCAAGTAGACCTTGAAAAATAGCTGTCACAAAAAACCCACTGTGTAATGGATGGTCCAAAAGCTGCACAAGCTGTTGGATGTTATGTAACTCACTCCCATTGGACACCTTTTTGGGGATACTTTTCCATACCTCCCAGCAGTGAGAATCATCATACAAGGCTGGGGAGATAGGAGCCATGTTCAGCTTAGGCTACATTCACATTTGTTCAGGCTCCTTGAAGCATGACAATTCAGGCAACCATGCAAGCTAGAGGTTATTTTTGCTGTCTTCTGTACCTGCAAATACCTCCCCCATATAAAAGTAAGAGAAGTTTTTAGGCTCCCTTTTAATTGAGTGATTCTTCAGGTCTACATTCTATTTTCTCCAGTTTTCCTCTTTGGCTATGAGTAAGAGACAGTCACTCTTCTTAAAATTAGCTAGTAAAAGTTCTTTCTTATTTACAGATTTCTAAAGTAAAAGATTTGAGGAAAGAGTCAAGCATTATCAAATTATTGCTTTAAAAAATCTATTGATTATTTGCTTTAATGCAAATGCAAGTTTTATTTGAAGCTGACCTTTCATTGATGGGAAAAGCTTTTTTTTCCCTGATGTTGAATACATACGTTATTAGATTTGTCCATGCATTTATTGATTAAACCGATCCCTGATATTCAGGTCTTTTCAGCAACATATCCATTTTTCTATCTCTTGATTCAAAACAGATTCACAACTTTTGAATGGAAAATCTCATGAAAATACACCTTTATCATCACAGAGCAATCAACAGACCAGCAGAAAGAGCTTTTGGGTTTCACCTGGAAAACCTGACTTCAAGTTAGGCTTTGCAGAAGTAAGACAAGAAATCTGAATTTTATGCAAGTGTCCAAAGCCCCATCTCCAAGGAATGAACACATTTCTTTCTCTCTTCCAGAAATGCTTGACCCCAGACAATTTTGAAATGCAGAAAAAAAAATAGATATGTCTTAGGCATTTATTATTTCCTTGAAAAAGCAGCACATGAAACCTCCAGAACAGTGAAACATCAGAAACTTTAAAGTGTCTGATTAGATATGTTGAAGTTAATAGATAACTAATATCTTCCTAAAAACAGTGTGAAATTCATTAATGGGGTTTCCATTCTTTCAGGTTTGTTCCTAGAAATAAAAATAGAATTAATAACTACTATGAATATGGAGAATAGAAAACCTAAATGCAGTGTTACAGAGTACATGTAATAAAGTGACAATTTTGTATTAACATTTACATTTTGGAGTATAGAAATCGTTGTGAAAGTTTACATTATACTGCTGTGGTCTCAGAGCCTAAATCATTCCATAAAATTGTCCTGGAGATCTTAGTATTGCAAAATAAGCAAAGTATGGAAATAAAAATGCATTAATAAATTATACATTTTCTCAACCATGCAAATTTGGTTTCAGCCTTATCAGTGAAAAAAAAAAAAAGAGTGGAAAGCAAAAGAAATTTCATTCAAACCTTTCAGTGAGGCAGAATAGGTGTGACTGAATAAATTAAGTACATTTTTGTGACTATAAGCTATGTGAATAATATACTCCATCTTCATCAGTCTCTGGCTCCAGCTGAGTCAGTGGGATGATGCATGTTGATGCCAACTGATGGCACGAATTCACTGATCTATTAAAAATTAGAGTATTACATTCTTAAAAATCAGCTTTTGAATGTGGGCCAAACCCAGGACATGGCTTAAATAGAAGCATAGCATAGTTTGAAGAAGACAAACTCTCCCTAGTGTGAAAATATCTCTCCAGCCTATCTGTTGTAATTAAGTGCTGGTGGTCACCAGACAGCATACATTTCCCTTAGACAGAAACGTCCAAGATTTAGCACAGCAGCAAGCCCGAGTGTAGCAACCTGAGCCGAGTAACAAGGGAAGATATATTGAGAATGAAGCACAGCAGAGAGCAAACTCTTGAATTGTTTCTCAGCGACTTTACAACCTGTAGGGACAGCCGTGCATCCATGCGCCCTTCCATGAGGGGTGGGTGATGGGCCCTGTCCCTGCCCATCCTCCCCTGGCTGGCACACACCTGCTGGCTCTGCTGGCCCTGCTGGCCAGGTCCAGCTGACGTGCCTGCTGCCTGCAGCGTAGCTGGGATCAGGGGAATTAGTTCTGCTTGCCTCGGGAGGCCAGCCCAGCCGCCACGGTTTCTATTCAAACTCCCCTCCACCACTCAAGCTCAACTGGAACCATTTAGTACCCTCATTGTTCTGTGGTTTTTATTTGTTTCCTTCCACTCAAGCACATGTTAGAAAAGGCGACCCCCCAGCAATCTTTTTCTTTTCCCCCCTTTTCACATGACTAAGCGATTATCTTCTTCCTAATCAAAGAGACAGATGAAAAGAGTTTATTAATAAAAGTTCCCCTTCAGGAAGATTGGAAATGAATGATTAGTAAAATACACCGAATTTTACTTATAGACCCCCCTCATAGACAGGCATCTGTGAAGGATAGGGAGGCCAGAATAGTGGTGGGGACTCAGGCATCTGGAAGCTGTTTGCGATATGGATTAGAAGTCAGGCTGCACAGAGATACTGCCTCCAGTCACAAAAGCTTGCTCTGTGGAGGGGAAAAAATATGCTGCTTGTTTACAGTGCTACTTTTTCCCTTTGCTTGTTATCTGTTTTATTTCTTCCCTCGCTCCTCTCTCCCAGCACCATTGGTGTGCAATTATGTCTGCACCGATACGGCAGCTGGTGGGGCCAGTTAACCATACCCACCACAGCAGCATCTAGGAGAAGGGGAGGAGCAGACAGGAGCTGGGCAAACAACACAGCATTGTGCTTGGGACCGGGGCATTTATCTGCTCCCTGTTGCCAGGGACCACTGATCAAAATGGGGAAACAACTCCTGCACTGGGGAGAACACACCAAAGACAGTGCTGTCTTAAGCTTGCAGTGTATCCACAGCACATTTAAAACAGTGGTAAATCACGCACACAAAAACTCCAAGGGGCTTTAATAAAGAGCTGAATATTTAAGCAAGTTTAGAAAGAGTGGTGCTTTCCAGACAGATCTAGTTTTATCAGCATGAGTCTGAGATGGTTGCAATATATATATACAAGCATTAAACCAGACCACGAGAAAAAATCATATGAAACCTGAGATTTGTTCTAGAGAATAATTCTATCTTACTTGTCTTATGAAATAAATATTAAATACCCTCAAAGATGCTACTTTTAAATCTCTCTAGCAAGAGGCTTTTCTGATGCTTTCAACTTGTTAAGTTAAAATTTTAGTCTCAAAATCAAATGAGTAAAGTATAAGATAAAGCTGCTTAAATACTACATGTGTACATTAGACCTCAAATTAGGAGAGTATCCCACCTGAGAGTGAGGGGGGGTGGGATAAAGTTTTTAGGCCTTCTATTCATCCAGTTCTCCTTCACTCAGAAGAAACAAAATCCAAGCCCTAAACTACTACAAAAATGTCTAATTTTTTTTTAATGAAATTATTATTTTAAACTGGATTGCTTTCAAATCCAGACTCTCAAGCTGCGTTTCAAAGAAGATAAAATTTCTCTCTTCTTGCACCTTATTTGGAAGAAATTGTATTACGAACCAAGGGCACTTCTTTAAGTGTTTTTTTCTTTATTTAAACAGCAATAAAATTAAGCATTAAGCTGCCTCTCAAATTCAACTTTTTCCAAAGAGCTTCTCTAAAGAAATGCATATAAGAGTTGAAGGAAAATATATCTGAGGGAAATAGGGTTTTGTACAAGCATCTTTCTGAATTTGTCAACATTTTTGATTATTTGAGAAAGCAAAAAGAAAAATTAATTCAAAAACTGCTACAAAATAATTCAAACATCTCCTCATAATTACAATTACAGCAGCATCACGGTAGGGCTCTACTATTGCTAATGCAGAAAATAAAACAGGCTATTGCAGCAAATCCAAAATTATTAGATTTAAACTCATGACAATGGATATTCATTTTAGACCTACTGGATTGTATTAAATACATGTTTTAAGCCTCTTATATGCTTATGCATTAGAGGTATAGGGAATCTCTTCTTTTGGAGAAAAGACTGCAGAAAAAAACCCCATACCTTGTAAACAACATTCCTAGTGCCATTTATGTGTGTCATTTTACAGAAAAACATATTAAAAATTATAGAAAATTATTTCCACAGGACAAAATGATGACCAAGACCACTGTTACACAGGTTTCCTTATGATGGATTTAAGTTGATCCCATGACATAGAAGTAGAGGGGATTTCACTGGTCACTCATTAGTGCCAGCAAAGTTTTAAATAACACCCCACTACCACACATGCCATATCTGTTAATATTTGGAGAATTATTTATATAGTATTAGTAGGTTTGTTTATCTCAGTTTTCCATGACAATAACAATTTACCTATACAAGTCTTCTAAAAACAAAAAATTGCAACATATTTAAAACATGTTTAAAACCAAATATTTCTGTCTACATAAATCATCTATAACAGAATCAATACACTATGCAGCATCTTCCTAGATGCAGACATCATGTAAACCATTTCTTAAAACAAAGTAGCTACTCTCTTCCTTTCTCTTCTTGCAAGTGGTGTAAAGTTAAAACCTTCCTTTAACTGGAAAAAAAGATGTATTGCCCAAATAGAACCACACTTTCAAAATGCTACCACTATGAAAAGCTTCAGAGTTAAAGGGAAAAAGAAAACATAGTCTCAGCAGGTCATCATTGTTCAGGTTCCCATAAGGAAGTCCTCAGGGAAGAGAGAACAGCCTGGGGTTTGTGGTGGTGCTTTTTGGTGCTGTTAACATTAAAATAATATGTTTCTGTTTCAGACAGAGTATGGGTCAAATAATGAGGTTTGCAAAACATAAGATATCTAAAATCAAGGATTTTTCAGTGTCTCGTGCACAAGGTGCTGTGAAGGAACATAGAAGGGAGTCGTCCTTTCCTGGAGCTAGCAATATACCTGCTTGCTGAAGGGAAGCAGTGAATTAATGCTTTATTTGGCTTTGTTTGCCTATGTCTTTTGCTTTCCCTTTTAAACTGTCTTTATCTCAACCCATGAGTTTTCTCACTTTTACCCTTGCAGTTTTTTCTCCCATCCTTTTGGGTTGTAGTAAGCGAGTTGCTGTGTCAAACCAGATGGGGTTAAACCATGACATCAATTTGTCTATAATTTTTTGGGCATTCAAACAACTAGAAACTATATGCTCCTTTGCATTTTGTTCATAATTGTTCAGGCATCTCTGACAATTCCACCTTCCTTATGCTTTGCCTGCATTCAATGCCTACATCAAGGGAATTTCCATGAATACCTTAAAAAAGAGCAATTTACAGCTAGGAAACCAGGCCTTGTTTTCCTGAAGAAGAATTGTATCTATAAAAGAAAAATATGCAATGGTTGAAAATATCAAAGATAACATTTACCTTCACATCAAAAATATGTTTAGGTTTTGTCCTTGTGAGCTTTTTACAAATGATATAGAAGTTTTATAAGGCGAGATTTTTTTTAATGGATCAGCCACTTTAAGGTTCTTGTGTTTGTTAAGCCATATTACTGTACCTTTTCAGAACTGTAACAATAAAATAATTTTTAGAAGTAATTTATATTATAGCTGAGAACATTTATATTATTCTTTGGAGCCATTTAACTAAGGCACTAACAGAAAATGGAATATAATATCCCTACTTTATTATTTCTTTAAATGGAAGTTCTATATCCAGTATGTATCATGGCTTGATGTGGAAAAAATATTTTTTGGACATTTTCTGTTCTTTTTAATTCCTTGTTGCCTAATTTAGACATGCTATGTAAATTTGGACGCATGCAGCTGCACGCACATGTTTAGAGATTCAGACTTAAATGCATGATTGCCATACAACCATATGCAAAACATTCATATATTTTTTACATGCTCCCAAGCAGTTGATTTTGTGTATTTATGTAGGAGATGGAATATTTGTTTGCATTTTCCTTTCCATTAAACAAAGGCTCTATGATTTTGTCAAACTGCTGTTAAAGGGTAACATGTAAATATGACTTAAAATTGCACATGCAAATGGCCATATGCAATTCTGGCCTTCTAGTAAAATACATAGAATTAACATGCCCCCTAAAAGACATATATTTTATAACAACAACAACAACAAGAAGTTTTAAAAGAATGTAGAGCCCCTGCTTTTTATGTATTACCATAATATCTTTCATATTTCCACAAAAACTTAAAAAATGGTTTTGCTTTCCTTGTTAGATAGAAATGTTGTATGTCTCATGACATTTTTTTAATCAAAGTCTCATGCTAAACCACATGGACCGGATGTGAATGGTGCAAGTACAGTTGAAACAGCTGAACAGGTGATGATACCGCCTGCTCCACCATATGGAAATATATTTAACTAAACAAATTGTTAACCTCAGTGATTACCAACACTTAAAAAAAATAAAAAGAGAAAGAAAAGAAAGAAAAGAAAGAAAGAAAAGAAAGAAAGAAAAGAAAGAAAGAAAGAAAGAAAGAAAGAAAGAAAGAAAGAAAGAAAGAAAGAAAGAAAGAAAGAAAGAAAGAAAGAAAGAAAGAAAGAAAGAAAGAAAGAAAGAAAGAAAGAAAGGAAGGAGAGAATCAACCCAAAAGTGATAAAGTTTCTGAAATTAGGTTTAACATCTAAACACACTGAGGTGATTATATGTATTTATGTAAGTGTATGATCTGTACACGTACCTACCTGCATCTATGTATGTTATGTACAGATTTTTTTTTTCTATCTTGACACAGTTTTGTCTGAAACTTTGCAGTTTCTATTCAGGGGGAGTATAAGTGAAGATGTCTAAAGAGGTAAATATTTTACTCTGGTGTGGTTGATCTCCAACCTCCATTCTGATCCTCCCTTCTATAAACCATCTTCTCATGATGATTTGTTTGTCCTTTTCCATGTGTGGATAAATCGGACTCTTCCAAATGTGAAGAGGAGCAGCACAGGTATATTCTGTGCTAAAGACCTTTTGAGTGGGAATTGATCAGCATTCTAATAGCATCTTTTTCAACTGTGAAAGCCAAAGAACAGTTGGCCTTATTTCTCTTGAAATATCTAAATAAGGTGAAACCTAGGCTACTTCCTTAGGGTGTCCCTGTCCAGATTAAAAAAATAAAAATAAAATCTGTGCTATTTCCTTATAAAGTCTTGTTTTAAAAATATTACTGCTATTATGTAGCCTAATGCTTCTCTGTTTTCAAGTATGGTGATAAGGAGAGAAACCCATAGGACTTTGTTCTCCCTTCCTCCTATCGTCATAAGCACCAAAGTCCTTTTGCATTTTACCTGTTTGTGTTGCCTTCATATTAGTCAGCATTCCCTGAGTGCTTTGCCATTTAAAGCAATAGAATCTCTTTTTATGCTACTTTTCCCTCTATATCCCCTACACACCAAAACTTATCCAAGAGTGTTTTATTCAAAACTCTTGAATTATCTAGAGTGATATTAATCTTCCAAGTGGGAAAAAAATAAAGGTATTTCTCTAGGGGAAGAACAGATTATTGTCCACTTTTTCAGTAGTTCAGGCCAGAAGACTATTATGGAGTCTGTGTTCAGCGATCTGTATTTTTCTACATATATAATTTTGGACACATTTTAACTTTTAACTTTTGATAGGCAGTTTATTTAATAGCCTCTGGCATTTTTCCTACATTATTATATGTTCTTTTAATCTAATTTTAAGACAAAAATCAGGAACCAACAATGTGGTTTAGTTTTTTCTGTGATATTTCTCCTAGTCAAAAAGTGCCAGATGAAAAGTCCAGTGAAATGTGTGAAGAAAAATACAGATTATAGGGCTAAAACAAATGCTTAACCTACTTCAGCTTAACCCGGGGCATTTTTTCACCCTTGTAAATGTGAATGCCTAGTGAGAATCACTTTTTTTTCTGATGAAGAAACAAGACCAGGTATTGATAGCATTTATTAATTTTCATTTGACATCCAAAGTTTATTCTTTGCTTTTCTGCCATCTGAGGTATGTTCTTTCAAAATCAAAACATAGCAGGATGTTTGAAGGTTTTAACCACCTCTCAGATGCAAGAGGTACGAAGATCAAGTACAAATTATCTACTTCCTATCACTGAAGTGCCCCACTGGAGAAGTGACACTTTGATTCTGCCAATTAAAATAAATAAATGCTTATAATTTGCAAAGAAAACTCATAGATAAATGTAGTGTCGCTGACTAGTAGTGGTGCTGGCCGGGTGACTTTTCATTATCAGAATTACCAGATACCTTGTAATCAAGCACAGGGAGTCACAGAGGGACAGGATCCACAGCAGATCACCCCCTCCTCCCCTGCCCTGACTCCAGGCATCCTTTTCTTTGACCCCTTTGCCAGTCCCACATCTGCTTCCCTCCTGGTGCACAGGTGGAGGGGCTGGCTGTTGTGATGGCGCGGTGTCGCTTGGGCTGGGTGACAGCCCGTTCTCCACAGACAGCGCTGTCAGAGAATCACAGACTTCCACATGTACAGGCGAAATTAACTTCTGTTAGTCTGACATTTTCCGCAATCAATACTCACAGGGTCCTTGTCTCTGGGATCAAAATTCATAAATCAAAAGCAGAAAGCATGAAATAAGGTATTTGATAAATCCATTAACTGAAGTGGAAGTGTACTTCTGTCACACTGTTTAAAGACTACAGTAGTGCTGGCTAAAGGGGAAGAAATCTAACAAACACATAAAGTGAAGTGATGGGTTGTGTTTGTTTGAATATATGGCTCAATCTCACTTGATGAAGGACTATATGCCTGGGCACCAGACAAGTTGGTTTCCGCGGACTCTACACTGCACAGACTGCCTTCAGAAAGCAGAAAACCACCAACCAACCATTTCCTGATGGACAATCCTCTCCTCCCACTCCAGAGCAATCCAAGTTAAGGACAAATCTGCATTGCAAAACATAACACCACAGCAAACCTCTTCAGATTCATTAAAGCTGCATGAGCCTAAAGTGTGTGTCATCGTTTTTTAGGGGATAGAAGGAAATCCAAGACACAGATAAGCACCAAGAAAACTTTTGTTGCATCTTTTGGTCCAAACATCCAAGTGACTCTTAAAGCCCCAAGAACTACTTGTCAGTACCGTTTGGTGTCTAGGAATTTTTTCGAACACAGGGCCAAACCTATACCTTTTGTCATCTGATGCACGTCTCTTCAAGTGGCTGCAGTTCTCCAGAAGACAAAAACTCATCCCGTGGTTTGCGTACTCTTAAAATTTGTTGTAGAAAGATATACCTGTATTTTTCAACTATGATTCATGACATAGAATTAGTGGCAGCGGTACACAGTTGAACACAAATAGCATTATTCTAACAGAGGTACTTTTTTAGGAATATCATAACTGTGTTTATTGTGATTGAAAACTACAATTTCTGCTTGATATGGAAACTGCCTAATGGCCAAACCTTGTGTCTACAATTTAATATAAAAGGTAGCAGTAGACAAATTTCTTTCATTAGATCAATTCTTTATATCAATTCAAATACTATGACAATACACTTTCCTTCTTTCATGATGTAAAACGAAGAAAAACAGCTGCTTTTCTGTGTGACAAAATAGTCTTCAACAAAAATTTCTTCTAACTGCATGTTATCAATGAAACTCCTATCTTACAGTTTCTGAAATCAGTAGAACAATACTTTCAGTACATCTCATTTTATATTTGGTCACTACCTATCAATGAATAGTTTGATTTTGCTTTTCTCTAATTGCAAGCTATCCAATAATTAGAGCAGGTTTTTTTCTATACAGATCTTTTGTCTTCTAAGTCTGTCAATAGTTGTGATTTTCTAAGAGTCTGAATGTACTCTAATAGACCTATGAGAATTACTTTTTTGCTGTTATGTACATGCAATAAAGTTTTTCCCCTATCAGTTAAAGAATTCTATTACTTCCTTTTCTGCTCTGAATAATACAGCTCCCCTTGAGAAAACCCATGTTAACAGAATAGAAGTCTGCATTCACTTTTAGATAATAAAATTATTGGGCATGTCTGGTTTACCTGACTATTTATAGTTATAGCATCATCCTTATCATGGAGCCATTCTAAAATAAAAAAGTTCTCAATTTATTGACCTCTAATGTTTACTGCTCTACAAAGCATCTACATGTGGTGTTTTTCATTATTCAGGGAGTCTTAACTGGAAATCTTTTGAGTAAAAAAATTTTGAAGTTTTGGTTACAAGCAACATTTAACTTCATTTCCCTTTTTTGTTTTTTTGTCTTTATTTTTTCATGAACCCTGTGAATCCTGACCCTGTGTCTTCTCATAGTGGAAGCTGAGAAGCTGGAGGAGCTACTCATCCACCATGGCAAGAAATAAGATCCCCACTCCTTGGCACAGTCAGTCTGATTTTTGGTCTGCCTGGCTGACAGGTGAGTGGAAGGGTGAGTGTCCTAGGAAGCTGAAGAGGCAGACAGTCTATCCACTGATGGAAACCAGCCAGCCAAATGCCATTTTTATCTTCTCCAAAACTGTTCTGTCAGAAATACGTGGCTTAGTTTTGTGGTTTATAGTTTTGTTGTTGTTTTTTTTTTTTCTTTTTCTGCATGAAGAAAATTTGTTTTACATTCAGCTCTTTTCAGGGGTTATAACCAAAGACGAACCCAGTATTACTGAGAGAGCTTTCACTCAATTAAACATAAAATTCAGTAAGTTTACTCACAGCCGAATAGCAAGCAGGTTACCTTATTTAGGACAGTCTTTATAGACAGGAACTTATCTTGAAATTTTCAGATCTCAATCCAGGACCATTAATTGTTCCTCACCTCTCCAGGAGGGCAAGTACCTAATTAAAAATAGGGTAGAAAGGAAAAACCATTCATGTCTTGTGCTTTTTCTGCTCTCCCTGCCACAAAGCTAACTTCTCAGAATCCCAGTCCAGCCAATCTGATAAAAAAATTTCTTCCCTTTGCTTATATACCCCATTGACATACAAGACATTGAAGTCTAAGGAACATGATGTTTCACTGGATATTTGATTCTCATAATATCTTTATATCTATATCTCTGCAAAGCCATTTGGGAAAGTGTATGAAAAATTACACTCAGAAGCAATCATGCTACCTGGTAAGTAGCTAACAGCTGAATATGTTTCAACACTTTTCGAGACATATGTAAAGACACAGCGTGGTTTTAATTTTTACCAGAACTGCATCTTTCCAGTAGTTATTTTTAGTCCTTTATAAAGTAGGGTGGTCTGTAAATTTTTAGACCATTTGTTGTAGAAAAGGATGTGGTTTTTGTTGGTACTATCCAGTACAACATGATAACATTATTTAGGAATAGCATACTAAACCCAGAAATCTTCCAATAGAAACTTATCCCAGACAGCAATGTTGTGACTTGAAGCATAAATCATTTTGGAATTTAAGAACATAATCAGACAAACTATTTATAAATGCATGTCATAAACTAAATAAATATTTTTATATGTTTTTATTCCTAATGAAGAATTTTAGCTGTTGCACAAACAAGAAGTCAGGTACTGACAAGTCTTTTGAGACTTATTCAATATCACAGTGAATTCGTATAACAAGAAATATCACTTCAAACACCTTGCATTATTGCAATATGGCAACTGAAAAAGTTAAACTTCTCAATGACATGTCCCATGAAAAGGATATTTGCCTTTTAATGCAAAACATAACTAAAATGTCATGACAAGTGAGTGAAATGGGAATAATTTATTTTTTCTTTACAGAAACAAAATAAACTTACTCTGATAAACCAAATTTTCATTACAAATAGCTTTGAGTTTTTCTGTTCTTTTTGAGCAAAATATTCTGCCACCTCTTTGATTCTCGTAATGAATATTACTTCCTTTTAATAGCCTTTTTTATTTTTTGAAAGGAAAAGCCCTTTTTATTTGAGGGGCTGTCTAATAGTATGTATGGATTATAAATATGAAACAAAACCTTATATACAATCATGGAACAGTTAGGATTGGAAGGGGTTTTAAAGGTGTCTTAGTCCTACCCTTTTACAATGAGCATGGGCATCTTCAACTATTCAGTTTAAGTACTAAATCTTTTTAAATTATAGGAATTGTATATTATTAAATACTTTACACCAGTACTAAACATATGCTTTCTGCTATATTCTACCCTGTAGTCCCAAGAAAATCTATTTGACAGCAGCAATCACTAATATCCAAACATCCTCTGCCTAGCCTGTATTTTCTTATATGGATTTCTCTGTAACAATGAAAACAAAAGACAAGATAAATACTTACAGTCTATGTGAATGCTAAGACATTTTTTAAAAAATTAAGGGGGAAAGAGAAGAGCCTTATTGCAAATGCAGAAAAGCTCCAGCAGTCAGAGCATTTGTCACTGAAGAGCAACAAGAAGATTGATCTGGTAATAAGAAGATTCACGAGGAAAGCATGTACCTCCATGTGAGGCAGAGGGAGTTTCTTCTTGGATCTGGAAGGTCAGAGATGAGAACATTTTCTTCCTCTCTGTTCTAGGCCCCTTTAATTAAAATTCCTAGAAAAGGCAAAGGTGTAGGTTTTTAATTTGGGATTTTTTTGTGTCTGCTGCTACTAAGCAAGTAAGTTCTTCTGGTATCACCCATATTTCTGAAAATCTTCCCATTTCTCTTTTCTGTTTCTCCAAACATACTTTTCCAAGCAGCTTTATGCCTCCACTATGCAGGAGAGAGGATCCATGTTTCCATTACAGCTCCCATCATATTCTCTGAGCTTTTCCTCCAACAGTCTAATCTTGATTACTGTGCTCCCAGCAAAACTAGATGAAGAGAACCAACACATATAAAAATTATTATCCTCTCTGAAAAGTGTTATAGTTATACTTAGCTGTGCCTTATATCTTTCCTAAAATTTAAATGTAATGTGCTAGTTCTCACTTGGCAAGAAATATGAGAAGCTGCTAAAATAGTTTTTCATTTTTATTTCACTGGACATAGCTGTCTAAAAACACATGGACAGGTGAATTTTTTCTTTGCTATACTTTTGCTTTCTGGTGTGAAACAAAGGAATAATGGCGAACTATTATTTCAGCATCTCCCTAACCAAAGTGCAAGGGTTACATCAATTCTGAAATAGACATATCTAGTCATTTAGGACCAGACTGCTTTGTTTTCTTGTAAGTCATACTCCATTATGACTTTTGAATTGCCTAGGCTTCCAAAAAGCATGTTAATTTAATATCTTTAGGCTATGGCAGTCACCTAAATGCCCATGGTATAATAAAAAAGACAGCCTTATTTTTTTTTTTCTTTGCTAGAAATACTTTTTCAGAAGCAAGGACGAAGAAAATACCTTACTATTTTTTTTCAACCAAGGCACAGCTGCAAATCTAGGGCAGACCTTTCTCTGGAAAAGGCTCTCTCCTTTGTCTTTGGAGGCAGGGGAATTCCAGACCAGCTTTTGGAGTTTTACTTTCCATTCTGTCCTAGCACACAGTTCTGTTACCTGTTTGCAATGCTTACAAGACACATCGGGAGTAGTGTTGTTTAATTGCCTTTTTTTGCACATACACAGTTCACAGTTCAAGCAGTGAAAAGAAACCACAAATTGGACATAAATCCTAGTGTGCATGAAGGTAACATTCTAGTGCTGCTTTCCTCTTCCCCCTATCCCTAAACGAGTGGTTGGCAAGTCTGATGGCTAACTATTAAGAGATTATAACAATAAGATATTTTAAGCCAACAACAAAGCAGATGGGAGTCCTCAACCTCAATGCAATAGTTGCAACCACCTAAACTCTTTGCCTCCGGCTCAAGAAGAAAGAAGGGAGGTTGGTAAAGCATGAGAGCTATTTGTAAACATATTAGAGTACTGTGGTTCCAGTCCCGAATTTGAATGGAAAGCTGTGAGAGGGCTATGTGAGAATTTAACAAGCTGGATGAGACAAACAGGAGATGAGCCACTCTTTATTTGTTCAACTGGAATTAAACGTAAATTGGTAATACCAGCCAGAGGCTTAGTCCCTCTGCTGAAACTTTCTAGTTGTTTACTAAGTACCTCAAGGAGCTCTGTCTTTTGCTATTTGAAACACTGACATTGCCACACACCAAAACAGATTTGGGTGGACTTGAACACAATCTTAAAAAAAAAAAAAAAAAAAAAAAAGGCATGTTTTAATGTTTTTCAGCTCCCTAAACTGCAACTCAAATTTTATTCATGAAAAAAGAGGGAAGCAGCCCAATGCAGAAATAAGTGTTGGGTGCAAAGAAAGAAAGAAACCATCCTATTATCAGGGATTCTGCCCATGCCAGCTAAAAGTCACAACAAAACTTATTTGTGCTTAAAAAAAATCATAATTTGAGGCTAATTCTGCTCTGAGCACTAATCCTGAGCCTTTCTTTAAATCTGCATATTGCTCTGCAATTGCTATGGAGTCTTTGCTTCCAAGGATGCTGCTTTGTCTCACCTGGTGACACACTGCAGGATGAGGCAGTTTCAAAACACAAAATCAAGCCCAGATCAAGTGCATCTAATCCTTATAAGGCTTCACTGCATGCTAACTGATGCTAAGATTTTGGAAATAAATGGGAATAAAACTGCAAGAGTATAATTTAATTCACTTATTGATGTCTACAAGGTAAAGTGCACTTTTCTCACTATGCTTATCTTGATAATTATATGCTAACTTAATTTTTCTTCCTTTAGCTAGTCTAATGTTTTAAAGTCTTTTTCCAATTTGTGACTGTATATTTATTTCAGCTGATACCCTATGAACCACCTGAGCTCATTTAAATGCCATCTACCACATAACAAACACTGATTTCCTCCTAGGAAATGAGGGAGCTGCAGCAGCTACACTGTGTGATTGTACCACAGTGGCAGGCTGCCAATATGTTCATTCACATTTGTAAATTCTGTCTCTTCTCTAAAAGAGTAACAATCATACAACTGAATACTTTGGTAAAAATCTCAAATGTTTATCCAAGGCAGTTGTATCATCTTCTTTGAAATTCAGTGACGGAACATTCCTCTGTTAGACAAACAGTAACAAAAAAGACACAACATAAATACCTGATTATACATTTACTTGTAATGGGACTTTTTTTTAAGTCAGGGAAACAATTTACTGGTTACCAAAAAAAAAAAAAAAAAAAAAAAAAAAAAAAAAAAAAAACCAAACCAAAACAAAAAAACTTAAATGCTGTAATGCTGTGTGGTACTTCATTAAATTCTTGCATGCTTGGAGGACTGTTCTCATTAGGTCATGTCTTTTTCATGGGAACAGAGAATAAGTTCATCAAAATAGCAAATCTTCTTTTGAGCCAAAACCTATGAAGATTCTTTGAATAAAGTGACAACTTTCAGTTTCCTTGTAGACCTGCAACGATGCAATTGCCTAGAAAGGCTGCTATTGTCACAACTACTGTGTAGATAATGAATGAGTGCGACACAAGATACTAGTGAAGTGGAAAACAAGGGATTGTTGGCACAGTCCTCATGTTCTCTTTACAGGACAATTAGAGACACTCTGCGTTGTCAAAACACTTTTCAAGATTTAGTCACAAGTTGGAGGCAATCTATCTGTGATTGCTATTGGCAAAAGGTGAACCTGATTTTCTAAAAGTGTATGAGTGTTTTAGCATAATTAGTTTGAAATAAGAAATGTTATCTGTATTTATTAGAATTTCATGACAAATAGAAATAACAAATGAAATGCAAATAAGTTTTCTATCTGTGTCATTTCAAAGTTTTCCTTGTCTATACAATGGAATTTTGACAGATTCTGCAGATAATGGGCTGCTTGTAGTGAAAGAAAAGGGGCTACATGCTTGGGCAGTGCTCTCTGGCTCTTGCTCCACCATATCTCAGCATAGGGTATGCATGCCAACCGATCATCTATCACTGGCATTTTTCTTTTAAACAAGCTGAGGTGAAATATAGTAAGCAGTGTGCGCACAGTTCTGAAGCACAACTCATTTGCACAATAATCTCCTATTGTTATGCACACAATCATACGAATTTTTAATTGGTTTATACCTCCTCTGAGCAAGCCTAGAAAACCAGATCCCTTGTTCAGACTGTTGCTTTTTTTTCTTTATTATAATTTAAACACATGCTTCTGGTATTAAAAAACTTATTCTAGGGCTAAGAATAATTTTTTTTTTTTTAAAGACAGCTTTATTTATCAGGAGCTACCTAAGCATCTAAGAACCATGCTTCATTTCTTGGTTTTTGGACTGTGGCTGCAAGGGTACTTTAAATCAGGATCTTCGGTTGGCAGCGGCAGTGGATCATCTCAGTGGCAACTGGCAGGGACCTTTTTTAAGGGGGAGTCTTTGAAGCACAGCATGTGCACTGCCACTGCACCCATTTGCTTTCTGCAGGGTAAGCTTGCCACCATATGGAAACCACATGGATTACTTAGCAGAGGTCAGGCTAACGCTGATAGCATAACTAGATTTTCCGTCTCAGTTGTAAGAAGTTTGATGGAAACGAAAATACACAGTACAACTGCGGGAGAGGAAATGTGGCTCTTTGTGAACCTTCTTTTGTACTTTAATACCATTCTGAGCCATCCATTCAAGGCTGAGTCTTGAATGGATATTAGCTAAGCATTTCTAAGTTAAGGACAATCAACTCTTATTAGTGGTTTCAGTAAGTACAAATGTTGAAAACATCAAATGTGGATACAAATTTGGTGTTTGACTTTCCATTTTCTTCCCTACTTGCACTAAAAAGAAAGATCAGACTCCAAATCTAGTGATATTGCTTAAACAGCTCCATGTTATATAAAGAACTAACAACAGATTTACAGAGGGGTAGTCTAGATCTAACTTTCTCTAGAGTGCTCAATATTTCCCACACAAACAATTTAAGAAGTTATTTGGCACTTGGAATCCAAATATATTACTTGTAAGGGCATGACACAAGAATTAGAATCACAATTAATGGTATGTCAATACTTTTTAAAGAAAAATATTGATGTCCAATGGGTAATCAGGCACTTACTAGATACTATGATCATCTTTCAATGAATGCCATCCATCTAAGCTGGGCACTCAAATTACACCAAAGTTCTGGAGATTAAAGTATGAGAAAAAAAAGCAGAGTACAGCTGAACTAGAGCATACACAATAAGCAAATTACTATATCTTGCAGATAATACCTTTAGGACATAGTCCCATGGTTAGTAAAAATGGCAAAAAATCTTCTGAGTTTTCAAACGAGTTGGAACAAGGTGAGAAGTGTCCTACTCCTTTATTCTTTCTCATAATTTTCCCAGAGGAAAAAAATTCAACTCAGTAGCCTATTTTCCTCATTGTATACCAACATGCAAAAATTTAGCTATATTTTAACATATAGGATAAACATGTATTCACCTTCAGAATTCTCCAATATGATTTCAAAAAAGTTTTTGCCATGACATTTTCTCATAACATAAATAATATAAATAATAAAGAATAGCATTTGATTGTATTAATCAAAATTTATTGCTTTGATTTGCAACCAGAAATTACCATCCCCTAAAAATACCAGGGATAACCCTCAGCCACCGAGTAACATGCAGCTGCTGAATCATATGCTCCCCTCTGAGACAATCAGAAAAAAGCTAGAATCCAAAGGTTGAGATAAGAAGAGTTAGTAATAATAGTAATATGAAGAAAGGGAGATAATGAATAAAGAATGAGGAATAAAAGCCAAAAGCAATAAGTGATCCACAATACAACTGCTTCACCACCCACTGACTGATGCCTAGCTCATCTCCCAGCAGCAATTGGACCCTCCCAGTCAATGCCCCCCCCAGTTTATGTGCTGGGCATGATGTTCTGTGGTCCAGAATATCCCTTTGGCCAGTTCAGATCAGCTGTCCTGGCCATGCTCCCTCCCAGGTCCTTGTGCAGCTCCTCACTGGCAGAGCACAGGAACCTTTCACAAAATTTGCCAGTGATTTATGTGTATTTTTACCTCTAAAGCTTTGAAGTCAGTGGCATAAAATTGTTCCTCCCAAAAAGCAGCAAACACTGTCAGTAGGTCGTGCCAGCAGTCAGGCAATTAATAAAACCAGCTCTCCCATGTGCCTGTGACAGAAGGTAACAAACACCAGGTATCCCCATGCTTGATGCAGGCTGCTCTGCAAGTCATGGCACACAGGGCATCATACTGGGTTCCTGCAGTCCACTGTTTGGTTTGTTTATTTCTATTAATTCATGCACAGATGTGTTTCAGTTCATGAGGGCTATCAGACTGCCATAACATTTTCAAAGAAGCTGAGGAGATACTATGATTATCAAATTGACGAGGAAAATCGGAGTTAGCGAAAGGTATGATTATAACATAGATATGCCAAACTTGGTGACAGCAATTTTTATCTTTGAAAGTAATGAAGGTGGCAAAAAATCTTCTGAAAAGTTCACTATTTCCATGGTCTTTTTTAGAATCAAACCCTGAATATAAATTATTTTGATTATAAATTATTTTCTTTCAAAAACACCAGATGACTACCATGTTTTTCAGTTACATTTTAAAAAAACATCTCTCATCTTGATCTAAAGACAATTCATGGAAAAAAAAAATATCAAAATATCTTTTAAGCACAGAAAAAAAAAGGAGATATCCTGACAATTTGTGATTTTGTTCTCTCTCATCACTGAAAAAAACCCAAACAATCCCTTTTATTCCTTCCCAGAAAGATTTTTCATTAAAAAAGATTTTTGCCTGGAAGGGACAGGTAATGTTTCTCAATTTTAATATGTTAATTAATTGCCAGATTATAATTTCTATGGAATTGAATTTGAATTCCATATTAATATTTAATGAATTAACTAAGACTAATTTAATTGCAATGAACACCAACACATTTAATGATGATTGGTTGCTTATTTTTAAAAAATGCTTAATAAATATTCTAATTTTCTGAGGATTGCTGCTGACAATTTCATTTTGTTTTATTTGTGTATCAGCTGAAAAAGCACCTTGAGGGATATTTCTCACCTCAACTCATTGACTGTGGCTGCCCTTAGGAGAGGCTGAAAAATTTTCACTGTGGTTTTAAGCATGGTATAATTCTGAACCTCGGCTTACTTTTAGACCTTTTCTAACTTCACCAAAATTAGTGATACTTTCCTAAATTTGAATTTCCATGGAAGAAAAAAAAAAAATCTTTCCTGTGGAAAAGAAATAAACTAGACTTTACACTTTGCTTCTTCTGGGGGATGGAAGTAGAGGGAAGGACATAAAAGAAACAAACCATAAATCTAGGAAATCATTTCAGAAACTAAAATCTTGTAGTATCCCAATGCTGAGAGAGGATCTATAAGTCTTCTGCATGCAACTTACATTCTCTACACATTTTGACACTATGTTTTTTTACCCCCAGCTTTCAGCTGAATCTGCAGCACTGACCATCACTACAGGCTTTTTCACATTATGTCACCACTTCTCAGAACAGCACTAGTCAATTCAATGTCCTAAATGCAGCAAAATGGAAAGGAAGAAAACGAAACAAAATCAAACAGATCACAGCTGCAAGCTAAGCAGGCTGGGATAAAAGATCACTCTTCTAGCAAAAGCAGCAAGTTGTTGGGACAAAATCTTGCTAGGAACCACCCGGTACTACTGAATCTGTGTGCTCATAATCTCACTGACTGAAGATCTCACTCTATTTAGAGGGGAATGCAGGATCTCTTTTCACTCCCAAAATCCCAGCTTGAAAATGATTCTGTGTGCCCACATCCTACCACTGCACTGCTGCTAATCTCTTTGGTGACCCCTTGGATTTGCCTACGGATGTTCCCACTGAAGACTGCAAAAGAAAATAAATCTATACCCTTCTTGGGTATATGATCTCAATCTTTTCTCCAAAAAAGTGAGAAATAATGTCTCCTTGGAGAGACAAACCCTAAAAAGGGCTATTCAAATAGACACAGACACAGGCAAGATATCCTTCCAAAAACACACTAAAAATATTCTGCTTTCTTGGCCTAATCTTTACTTCTCAAAACTTCTCTGAGGGAAAAAAAAATGTTATGAATCATTACTTATTGATTGCCTTAAGTGCACTTCTTAGAGTGTGATAGCACAGCGTGATCATATCTGCTCACAAAACTAGTGTAAGCAGATGCCTACCCCAAAACCTATCTTTATTATTTATGCAATTAAGTGTGTGGCTGCATAAAGCTCAGTGCATATGAGCAGTAATATTACACCATCCTGACGTGGGTTTCACTGCTGTATAAATGAAGCCCGTATTAAATTTATAAAGGTTACAAAACCATTAGCACTGATGGCTTTTAAGAAGTAAACGTTCACCATGACTCACACTTTGTTCACTTGTGCCATTTGGAAATTAAGTATTCTTAATTGCTGTAATGCACTGAAAGTTCCTATGCTTCTCAGTGACTGAGGCACATAATTCCTCTGTAATTTGAGTAAAGTATTCTAATTGATTAATTGAGTTTTCTTGTAAGATTGTGCAGGAGTTTCAGATGCAAGAAGGTTATCCTTGTTCTATGTAACATAAAAATGCTTGAATCTGCAACATAAAGTAATGTTATAGGTGCTGAGTGAAAGTACACAGCAATACCGTCTAAATGAGATGGCCATTTTTGCTGGCAACAAGTGTGTTGTACTTTACATCAAACATGCACTATGGGAGGTGAGAAGAGATAAAAGCTTTTTTTTTTAATGCCATTTAACATTTGCTGTCAACCTTGTGCCTTGTGTTGCCTGTCATTTATACGATCAATTTTTGTTTTGTTTTTGTTTTACTTGGTGTAATGCTTCTCACTGCATAAAAACAAGGAGCAAGAAAATCCTGACATAAAAAAACAAACAAAAAAAATGTCATGGAGATTCATCAGTGTTAGGTAGACTTAAAAAATGGGGAAAAAAAAGAGTGAGAAATGTCCTTTCCAATCTAAGACATTCTTCGCTTCTATGAAACAAACAAAGGGAGAAAGTTAAAGGAATGGAAAAAAAAAATAAAACAAACCCCTCCGCAAACTACAGTTTATTTTAGCATTAAAAAATGTACTCCTTAACAGTGAAGTTACCAAAGTAAAATACGAGTAAATCCATACTGCCACCAGTTGAATGAACTGGCCCAAACCCAGACCAGATACAGGATCACCCTTCAAGTTCCCTTACAGAGAGCTACTAAAGCTGATTGACTCCAGGCTTTAGAAGATAGGAGCTAAAATACATTATGTGAATTATTTGGTACATCAAAATAAATAAAACTGAATATCAAGTGGTTTTGATTGGATTTTTTTACTAGATTTTGCCATTCTTTCTGCAAAGTGGTGGAATTGTTATTGAATTTTGAGTTAAAATGAGTGCTAGTATTTCCAGCATGTCACAAACCATTATAAACTTTACATCAGATAAATAGTAAAATTAATATAAAATATGAAGTTTTGACCAATGATTTCAAAGATGTGGAAATCAATAAAATAGCTACAAGTTTTGTCTGTGTTTTAGCTAAAATGTGACTTCAACTGGAAATAGAAATTTGCTTTAACAGCATTTACTGCCTTTTCTCTTTTAAGAAAATGGCCTGCACCTTCCCCTGGGTTGCTGCACAAATCCAACCTATCCAAGCAAATTTCAGAGGTCTAAAAGGATTTCAGGTAACATCTTTTCTCCTCCATTCCTCTTTCCATTCCTTGCTTCCCTTTCTTAAGCCTTTACTTCCCTCAAAACCATGCTGAAAACACTTGTTTAAGAGGAAAATAATCCCTCCTTTAGTGTAGGGATGTTCATTTGTTGCTTTCCCACAGATTTTGAGGGCACTAAGTTTGCAGAGGACTAGGTTCAATATTCTCTTACACATTCTTCTGAAGTGCACTCCAGTTACTCTCAAAGTAGAAGAAGGGCAAGCCTCTTCTTTTTTCCACCTTCTCTTGAGTCCTGGTCTCTGGGAAGCATCTCTCATTGCCCTGCCTTCACTATATCAGCCAGGGTGGTGGTTGAGACAGACAGCTGCAAAGATCTCCCTATTCACTCATTTTGTACGAACAACTGTGCTTTAAAGCCACTTGAAGCGGTATGATAAAATGACAGGAGTGTCTGCCAAGACCAACATTTGCTTGGTAAGGTGTTTATCTGACTCCTCACAATGTATTTTTAAAAACCTGACAGTTTAAAGGTGTTGGGTTTGGTTTGTTGTTTTTTTTTTTGTTTGTTTGTTTGTTTGGGGTTTTTTTGTGAAGCACTTGGAACACATTTCTCTGCCTCATGACAGAGTTTGCTGAAGTTTATTGCAGAATTCCAGGTTGGGCTTCAGCTGTATGAGCCTGGAAAAGCCCCTATTTGAACGAAGAGACCCATGGAATTAAAGGTGTGCAGCTGATGGTTACTTTGTTACAAATATTTAATTATTTCTTCCACTTCCTTTCCCTGCCTCCCTTTTGTTGCTTGATTTTTTGTATCATTTCTGAAAAAAAATAAAAAATAAAAAAAAGAGCTTCCCTTTCTTTACATGAAGTTTATTCCTAACAATGCCTGCCTCTCTGTCACACAAGCTCACAATTTGTATCACCCAATACACTAAGGGCCACAATTCATTTCAGTCATGGTTCAAAGCTATCCTGAAACAATCACAAAGTGACACTGTGAAATTACTGTAAAAAATTGTGCGGCAGTGTCATGACATTTTATAATTGAGACCTCTAGTACTCATAGCTCTATCAAAGCCCATAAGGAGGAGGGGGAAAAATTGTATTTTGACAGACATAGCAGCTTGAGATGTGCAAGCAAGATTGTATAAAGTCAGCCATGTAGAAAGTTATCGGATGTTCCAGTTTGTGCCCCCATGAAATTGGCACAAATCATCTGGATTTGACTTCAGGAAGGTGGTTAGGAGTAACATGAGAGAGTAAACGAGAAGGTAATGGCCACTCAATGACTTAACCTGTGTCACAGGGCAACTAATGTGTCAGCAAAGAATCAAATAAAGATGAATGAGCTTATCAGAGGACCATGCACTGCCTCATTGGGTCCAATTTAATTAAACAAAGGAACTGCTCATATAGAAAGATTAATGGAGCAACCATATACAGTAACTGCTGTGAAAGTATATCAGAGAAACACGTAAACAGTTACAGGCAGCTGGTATGCAATATTTTCTCTCGTCATACTGATGAAAATCATTCGGTGATCAGAATCATTTGACCAGCCATACAGGCACTTTTGGTAAAGATTTGAGTTTATGTGTAATTCAGAACAGCTGAAGATGCTGCTTGTATGAACCAGCTAAATGGTGATAAATGGAAATTTGCCTAGTCAATCTACTCTAGAGCTTTCTCTGAGTTTGTGAAACAGGTTGCCCTCTTTGGGGAAGGACTCAAGCATATCTCCCAAAGGAAATGCTGCTATATGAAGTCAGTTCCCTTGCATTAGAATATTTCTCTGGATAAAAAAAATATTTGGCCTTGGTCACAGAGTAAGTACATTTAATTACCCAGAAAATAAAAAAAATCTAGTATCAAAAGAACTTGGAACAACCAGCATAGCAAATAATTTAGTAGTAAGAAAAGTGGAGTGAAGAAGAGGAGGGTAAAAGGAATGAGATGCATATTAAATCAAGTTTATTTAGAAAAACATAAAGTTAAGGTAGTAGTTTTATACTTTTGGGTTGTAAATGACATTTCACGGTTAGGTACTTTCAGTTTAACAGCATTGGTTTTGTAGAGTGGACCACGATATGTCACTGCAAGGCAGCACAGTTCAGCACCACTCTCAGCCTTTGAATATCACAAGGTCTAGGGCAGCAGAGCATCTTCCATTTGAGAAGTAGGGCAGCAGAGGTATTACTTTACAGAGCTGTGGCATGTTAGGAGAGGAAATGTGGAACTCTGTATTATTGCCTGTACAGGGGCAAAATTTTCCCACTGCAGTGTGAAATGGTAGAAAGGAAAGTTCTTGCTTTGAGGTAGCATGGGGTCTCTACCTAGTAAAAGTGCTGTTGTACTGTCTCAGAACTCTTCATTCCTGGGAGGAATTACTGATTTTAAGCGAGTTTTGACACTCGAAACCAAAAGAGCCAAGCAAAGTTAAATTCTCAGGCAATTTTATCTCTGCTTCAAACTGCAATTTTGTTTTGTTTTTCTTCTCCTATCACTACATCTACCAGCCCATGCAAGAGCTGCAGTTTTTACTGCTCTAAATAATAATAGCTGCAGCTGCAGCAGCTTGTATGTCCTTTTTTACTTAGCACAGAGTTGGAACTTAAAATACACGGTAACGTGTCATAAGTTTTCACCATCATTTCCCTATTCTTTTCTTTGGACTGAGGTAATAGAAGCACCATATGGGCAAGCACAGCATACCAAACAGCCTCTGAAATGCCATGTATTTTTCTTCATCTCATTCTAGGCATGCCTGGATATCTTGAGCAAAAGTATGAATTTACTTCAGAAAATATCACAAATACACATCACTGAAAATCCTGTTTGAACTGCAAGAACCTAATGAAAGAGGAATAATGTTCAGTAAGTTCAGTTCTAGAGAATGAAAACTTTACATTGTATAGGTGCAAAGAATTCAAAGTACTGTACTTCATTTTCAGGTGGAACCAGTTACATTGAATATTTTGGATTGTAAGAATTGCCTCACCATCACTTTTATCCTCCTCCTACTCTGTAAGATGCAACAAATGCTGACCTACATCAGATGTTTCAATAGAGAACATTTAGCTACCTTTTTCCATCCAGAAGACTGGCATGGAGAGGTGGGCAGGTAAGGGCAGAACTCAAAGGTGTTTGGAAGCTGCAGGCCAGCCTGGCAGATCCAACAAGCAGCAGAGGAAATGGGCTGTGGGTGTGTACCAGCTGTTCTTGTCTGCTGCTCATCCAGACAGAATGGGCGAGTCTCCAGGCAGCACCAGGGACTGCATCCCTTTAGGAACTAAGACAACCTCCACCTTGCCTTCTGTGGGAAGAAGGGTAGGAAATGTAAAGAATTTGTCTCTTAAATTCTACCTCAGGTTTCTTCTACACAGCCACAAAAAGACATCATTTCTCTCCTGTCTCTCTGGCTCTTATGATCTTTTGGTTTAAGAGTCACCTCCCATGTCATGTTTAATGGTACATCAGCACGTGCATTAATAAATTGAGCTCAGACAAATAGGAATATTCTTAGCTGGGATTGTTCCCTCAAGAAAGATGTTTAAGACAGATTTTTGGCTGCCTGCAATTTTACCCTACTGTTTGAATGGCATAATGCCCACTCGCAGGCTGGTCAGAGCTTAGGGCATAATTGTCAACCAACAGTGGATTAGATGTGCAGTTTCACTACAGTGGAAATTATATTTCCCGTGATGTGAAAATACATTCTTTTTTTGCATCATTGAACAGTGCAACCACCAGTGTCTTTCAGAGTGACAGAGGTGAATAATATTTCTAAGACAAATTACAAACCAAACCAAACCAAACAAAAAATTGAAAATAGAGGAAGAGAGAAATCGTGAAGAAATTACAACTTGATGAAAATACTGACTGTTTAATGAGAAATCCCATGAGCACCTATGAAATTGCTGGCAATTTTATATAAGAGGAAGAGTTTAAAATACTTTAGTCACTGGTGGGGTGTGAAAAAGAAATGGGGGAATGAGGAGCACTTATATACAACTCGTACTTATTGCTGGGGTGGGATGTTAAGAAAATGACCATATGATGTATTTTACAAAACTTTCTTTACTCCTATCAAACACACTGATTATGTGACAGTAAGATTAAAAGAAGATAAAACTTTCCTCTCAGCTGCTGCCTGTTCAGGATATAAAACAAAACCAACATAATGGTTCCTTGGGCTGCTGCAGACAGAAATATGAAAATTTGATCCAATCATACCAGTATAGACAGTGAACTTGCAGGTTTCCCTTTAAGACACAGTTGTTAGGATGGTATTGTCTGAGACAATCTGCTTCCCCTCCACATGAATGACTCACAGCTCCTCCAACAAATGCTCCATTTCGACATTAGTGCTTTGTCAGTCCAAGACACCTTCTGTAAATTGGTGCAGCAGGATCATTAATTTCATTTTTTCTGGGTGAGCCATGTACACTTAGTGGCAGCACCTTCATTTTCCATGTTGCTGAAGCTGCACCAGAATGGACTGGAAGAAGGGAAGAGCACTGGGAATGTTCCGTTTCCCTGATGACTGAAACGGTGTGGAACTGTCCACCTCACCACATGCAACACCAGGAATTGAAGACTGCAGTGGGGTTTTTTTGTTTGTTTTTGTTTTTGATGGGCCTGATCAAGAACTTGTTCCTGAATAAAAAGTGTATTTATTCTGAAATGAACTAATACAGTCTGATAGCAGGATTCAGCTACTTCTCCTCCCTCTATCCTCTCAAAAATTGGAGGGCTAGGTCCTAAGAGGATAAGATAAAGTATATCTTGTGGGTCATGGTAAACAGGAGACCTTTCTCATTTGCTTTCACTGGATGGATTCAGTGGATCCTGGATTAACCCAGGATAAGGGAAGTCATGTTCAATTATTTCCTGTTAAAGGGACTTCCTCCCAAGACAGCAATGTGATGGAGAAATGATGAGTAATGTGAGAAAAGCCACTGTCATTCTCCCTGTGGTAGCTACTCTGTGTTGTATATATTAAGTAGGGTCTGGAACAAAAGCCTTCCTATTGTTTTTCAGGAAGATGTCCTCATTCTGTTGCCCCATTAATTTCTGAGAAATCTACTGTGAATCAAAAAGTGGGCAAGAGTTTCTTTTTGTCACTCTTCAAAAGAGTGTCCTAACCTCTAATCCAATGGTCATTTGCAGATGAGTGTCTTTGAGACAGCTGGCATATTGTTCCACTTCATAAACCATAAACCACATCTGTCTGTGCTCCACCACCAATGTGTGTGTGATTTCCCTGGCAGAGTGTGACTGCATCAGTCCAAGTAGATGATTTTGTTAGGAAACACTGTCGGTCTTTTCTAGTAGAAACATTCCAGCCATTCTAAGGAAAAATAACTCTTTAGCATATAGGCTATACTGCTTCCCTGCTCTGAGGGGAGAGTTTAAGAAGAGGGTGTAGTGCTACAATATGGACAGTTACCATAATCAGTGGTGAAATGAATTATCAAGGAAAGATGCACGTCTTGTGCCTGTGTGGTTAAGCCAGAAATGCCTTTTTCTTTCAAACACTATTTCCAGTGGCAGCAGTTTGGTGAATTTGACTCAAAATGAGAAGCAGTTTTGCTATGGTAAATGCACCTTTCTACATACAGAAATAATTTGTTGTAAAATATGTTTTTGCAATGGGCTAAGCATAATCCATTCTTAATTAAATACAGATTTCATGTGTGTGCATATTTCTATTTCTATTTCTATTTCTATTTCTATTTCTATTTCTATTTCTATTTCTATTATTTCTTTATATTTATATTTATATTTATATTTATATTTATATTTATATTTATATTTATATTTATATTTGTATTTATATAGATTGATTTTAATAACTTCTCACATTCCCATCAGGTCACTGAAAGCTTCCTTTCAAGATGGGATCATTTTTGACAGCATGCTCACAGTGATACTTTCCAAATTGGAAATATTGGGGTGCTATGCCCAAATGATCATTCCTGCTGAAGACAGGATTTACAAGACTACGCACAGTGCCCTGACAATAATGGCAGTGTTGTTTTCAAAGCCTGCACTAAGACTTACTGTACTACATGTCCCACTCCAGTATGGCAAATGCCAAGCCAACAGCAGTACCTCTGAGATCCCTGCATGATGTGCATTCCACCCAGTACATACAGCCATAGCCAGCCAGATTTCCATCTTCTTTACATAGGGATTGTCTAAAATGCCTATGCAGTTTCTTCCCTTCTTAAATTTGTATGTCTTACTAATCCCAGCAAAATTAAAGGGAACCCCTTAAGAAGATAAACTTGTTTTTGGATGTGGGCTGGCTGTCAATGGAGTAACATAATAATTATTTTCTGTCTGCAGTGAAACGATATACATTTCAGTGGTTGCAATTTATATTCTGTTCCAAAATATATGTAAAACAATTTCCAATGACAGAATTTAAATTAACATATGCTTTATACACAAGGAGGAAACATCCCTTCTCCACGTGTTGAAATCAAATGTGATTTTGTATAGACAACCCTGATATATGCTTGCACGCACCCCCTAAAATATCATTACACTGTGGAAGGATTAAAAACATTGAATCATGCGGTGACCTTTCAGTAGAACAGAGAATTTAACCCTCAAGTCAAATTTACTGTTGAGAGTTCACTGTCTCTTAATTTAATGCACTTCTTACTATCAAGCATAAAGCAGAATTACATTTTTGCCTTTTATTACCACCAAATTAATTATGTTAGAGGCACTGTTTGCGTAAAAGTAGCATATTCTCAATCATGTTGGGTCTATTTTGAGTCTCTGCTGGCTAGTGCATCTCGTTATACATCAAGCTATATAACAGCATACTTGGCTTCTAAAATATGGCAGTGTTTTGCCTACAACAAAGCTGTAGCTGAGGAAGACATCCTACTGAACAGATGAATGTAGAACCAACATATGATATATATGCATACTGTATTTCTACTGATACATTAATGCTAACTATCCCTATGCTTTTGTGGAACTCACACCATGAAGTCAGCTTTCAGATAAAATGAGCAATAGGTCCTGTTCAACGGAATCAGTTAACCTTTTCCCTTTGTTCACTTTTTAATTTCTGCATGGTTATCTAGCATACATCTAAACAGGAACAGCAACAAACTCAAATTAAAAAAAATTACAGAGAGGAAGGAAGGAGCAAGGGGAAAAAAAAGGAAAAAGCAAACTTAAACAATGCCTCTTACAGTGACAGCAACTCTCCCTTAACAGCCTCAAGTGTTTAACATATTGAAACAGTTCATCTTCCTTCAATGAACTTTAATAACTCTGCCAGGTAAAAAGCTATGCTCCATACTTCTTCATGTTGTCTTTTCCCTTCAACATATCTATACTGATCTCCTCATCTGGTCAACTTTACAGCTCCGGTGTTTGGAGACCAGTGAGCACAGTTATTACCATCATCAATAACCTGTCCCACTTTCTCCTCTTCATTTCTCAACCCTTCTCTTTCCCCTTCAAAATCTAATAATAGCTCCTTGCCATGATAGCTGATCAATACACGAGGGCACCTGTTCACTTTACTCAACACACCATGCTAAAGTAACATGACAAAGGAACAAATATGATTCTGCCTGAATTGTGTCAAGTAACAAGAAAACTATCCAGGAAGTTTCCCTTCAGGGCAAATTTCATGAAACACTACAGATAACCAATTTTTAGACATAGAACTAATCTCTTTCATCTCACTTTCTCTTTTGCTTCAGGTATGATAGTTGGAAACATTAATACAGACAAACTTCAGGCAGCAGTCGCAGCACCAGAGCTGCAGCAGCAGCAGCAGCCTGGGAGCCAGCTTTCCATGCCAGCACCTAAATCACCCTAATGAATGAAATGAGGAAGGTGTAGTGTTCACCCCCACGCAGAGTGGAGCCATTAATATGCACATGAAGATCAGCTTTAGAGTGTTTATAAAACCACAAGGAGCACATTTGCATGTTCTCTTTGACTAGGGATTTTGTCTAAAGAAATGCCAGTTGGTGTTTTAAAGAACCATTCTGTACTTAGTAATATTAGTCCTTATTTTTCCACAAATGTGGATGAATGTATAGTTACCAGCTGTTCATTGGCACTTGCAAAATTTTTTGTTGCATATAATTCATATTGAATGCATATTCGAAGTCTGTGCTCACATGCAGACACACACTTACTAAAAAAACTGATGTCATAGATAAACATCTCTGGAAACACAGTCAAATTTTTGTTAATTAAATATTGCTAGTCAGGTAGATCAAAACTGCTGGGTCACTGTCCAGACAGGAGAATAACAGAGTCCTAAAGGAAAAAATAGGTACTGAGAGAAAGAAGTCATTTTAGTTATCTGATTATGGTCAATGATTTGCCTGATTAAACTCTTATTACACAAGACTCAGAAGTTGACCTAAAATTTTCATATTAGAGAGCATTAAATACTAACCTAACTACTTCATTTCCATCCTCTGAAATAAATCATTCTAATTAATTAAGGTTCTGCAGTCTTCTTTGTGCAGAGGACATATGCTTCTGTCAAACAATCCAGGCTTTTTCTACATACCTGCACAAGCACATCTCAAAACAACAGAAAGAGGCAATACAAATAAATGCCGTACTAAATTATCAGATTTAGCCTAATCCTTCATTTCCCATCCCAATTATGTGAGTTGGAAATGAAAAAATGGGAATATTTCTTTTTGTGCATTGACTGAAAATGCAATTCTAAACCTACAAGATCTTATTTTATTTTCTGTGCATAAACAAACCAATACTGTAAGCATTTAAATAAAACAATGCACTTTGTAAAATACCAGCAGCTGCCTAGGAATGATCTAATGCACAGACTGAACAACTGAAAAGCTAGTTTTATATTATTTCTGAACTGAAACTTCAGGACACTCCAATTTCATGTACCATTTTTAATTCTGATTAGTGTTTTCTTGTTACATTTACTCTACTGGAATTATAATAAAAAAGATAGCTTAAGAAGCTGTTTAGTGTTTTAGGAAATATTGTGTTTTTAGAGAAATGTTTTATTTTTTTTGATACTAATGCTAAGAATTTTTAATAATAAAACAAAACAAAAAAAAACCAGACCCTGCAAAAATATTTATTGTTACTAGCAAATTTGTATAGATGATTTCCCATGAGATCTTTCTTCTGTGTGGAGTCATTTAAAATTCTTTTATTTTACTAATAGTGGTGTATCACTTTCTTCTTTGTTTTCTGTAATAACAGCATTTTCAGGTTTAGATAGATTCTAAGCCAGCTCTTACACTGTGTAAGGTTAGAGAATACATTGCTGTTCTGTGGCTAAATATTTTAATGCCTAATATTCTCCCACTAATACCTAATATTTTGGGGTATTTTTTATGACTACAAACTCAAGTTGTGGCTTCAGTTCGATAAGAGAGAAGAATTATTTTCTCTCATGATGATACTGTCATTTTATTTTGAAATAACACACTTATCTCTTTACATGACACACGAATAGTTTTATTACTGTTTAAATAACTGGTCTTTTCCATTTAGCTTAGGTGAATATTATACTACCTTATGTACAGATCCCAGTACAAGCATTTTGGGAGGTAATGAGGAAAAACATTTTTTTTTTTTTTCACTAAGCAACAATCTTTTTTACTAGAGTGGTACCGACTTATTTTCTACACTTAAACCTCCAGATTATTACATAAATTCTTCCATGCGCTAGAGAGGCAGTATCGTTTTGCTGTGTAGATTTGGTTTTTCATGGTGAGGTGAACTTGTGCTGTCCTGCGTGCGTTGGTGTTTCTGTCTGGCTGCAGTGACATCTACTGATGGCAGAACCCTTGAACTGGAGTTGAGGATGGCCAGCCCATTTCATGGATTTTCACAATGCTTTTTGAGAGAGAGAATAATGTGCAAGGAACCTACTCGACACTGGCTTTGTAATCTTAATGCTTTCTTTTCTATAGCTGGTTGAGAATTAACATCCTCACCATGCACCAGTGGCAAACCAAGGAGCAGATCTGATGGCAAGACCTGACGAGGACATGGGCAATCTCTCTGTCCTTCTGTTTCCACTGTTTTTTTGTAGTAGCTCCTCCCTCCCATCCTAGGTTCACTGTATATGTTTCAAAAGGCAGCCAGATATCTGCTCTTCCACCTCTCCCACACTTAAGTCCGAATAATACTATCGTTAGCAGAGAGTACAGCTCTGGCTGCAACCTGAGAAACAAAATAATTAACAAAATAATTGCTCCAAGAGACACTGCATTCTGCTAATAGTTAAGTGTTTTTCTTAAAAATAGCGTTCACTTCTACTCTTGAACATCTGTGATCTATTCACACAGCTGAAAAGCAAAACCAACATTAATACTGTAGAACCAAGATAGTTTCCCACTCCCCTCCACAGACCCACACACGTGTTTCCTCCCATCCTAAAACATGCACATGAACAACACACACATCTTTTTCTTTTTATCATTATGATTTTGGAAAAATGACAGAAAAATATCTTATTTTAAGACATTGATTCCCAAGGTGCTCTACTGTGACACAAGGTGCCTGCAGTCGGTGCTTTCCTTTTCCAGTGCATCATGTGGTAGCACTGAGACTAGTTCTGAATTTATCATATTATTTAAGTGGCAATTTTTCTCTATTTTATTTTTCATCCGCTTTGCTCTTAGAGTGCAAAGGAGAGCTGTTCATGCCTTTCTCTACACAGCAGGAGTTTTTTCACTTGCTGCTGGCTCTGGGTCAAATATTCATGCATTATTAGTGCATAATCTTTGCAAAGGAAAAAGCCACTCTGCTGGGAAACCAGCTCACTGAAGAGAATGTTCCTTTTGGTAGTAATTAACTGTAATACTGTGGAGGAGTTCTAACAAAGGTGTAAACAAAACAAGAAAATTTACAGCACCGTCTTTTTTTCACCTGAAATATGAGAACTGTCTGCATGTATATCTTCACTTATATAGGATACACTGCAGTTATAAAGCTTTCAAAAAAAAAAAAAAAAAAAAAAAGGAGGAACACCAAGCATAATTTAAACAAGTAATAAGAACTTAATTTGCCCAAACTGTCAAAAGTATTGCCGACATTGCTTCACATGACAAAGCTCATCACTTCATCACGATTGCTTCAGAACAATATGACTTAGCTTTAAGTAGCTGTCCTTAAAATCTGGCAATAGAAAGCAAGTGCAAGGCACCCATTAACACAATCTCAAAAAGTTAAAAGCAAAAGTTGTGCTCCAGGAACCAATTACGATGTTTGCTACTCACTGGTGCCACCACATGGAGTGATATTTGAATATAAACCAACCATTACAGAACCAGGAAATTGTCTGTAAATAATACATATAATACCATACTTCAGTAAGAGAGCAGAGAAGGATATACAATCTCCTCTCTACTGTGCAAAGCTCAGACTATGCCCTCGTAAAACTGGAGATGTCCCATTTCTAAAAGCATGAATGCACTATAGTAAAAGCAGAACCGTCAAACTGCTTTATTCCTCCAATAAAAGAAAGAAGCATTTGGTAAAAGGATGCATTACACATTTTCTATTTAAATCAGTTTATAAGAAACAGATGTTAAGTTTCCTTTGGTAAGGAAAAGGAAGGGTTATAAATGAATTAAAGTGACTTCTCTGTGGATCTTCTACTCTTCTTTGTTCCTTTAAAATTTTGCATCAAAAGTAAAGCAAACTGAAATACAAGGTGCTATAATAAGATGGTATAAGAAGGGAAAATTATATTTAACTGCCGGTTCCATAAAACATGCCAAAGCATCCTGTGCTACAGCACAAGAATCAAGCACGTGCAATACAAATACTTATTAAAACAAAGTGTCTGTTAAACACAAAATACTTATGGTATTGCCTATGCTGGCAAATGCAGAGGAGTGACAGACAAAATGATTGAGTAACAAACCTGCTGTGGTGTAATTTCAGTTTCCTATTCAGCTGAAGACACATTACAAGCTGGCTGCAGCACTTGTACAAAACAGGTTTGCAGGAAATATTCTGGGGACAAGGCTGATCTAGACTAGGGAGACACTTAACCATATTTAAGACAGCCAGCCAGTTCTAGACTTTCTTTGTATTTTTTCTTAGCACTTATTCTGTCTAAGGGTTTTTGGCTTCCCCCTCCTATCCCCTCCCCTGTGTCACTACTGTCTTTTAGAAAGCTATAATTAAATATCAACCTCCATGGTCTCTGGACAGTGTTTCACACGTGGCCATCTCGGTGCAGGAGGGCTCAGGCTCCATGTGGGAATGCTGTCTCCCACATGGCTCCACTGAACTCATCCTTAACGATCTATCCCCGCTTACCTAACTTCAACGCTATTTTTCCTGAGACTGCATTAATGAATCCAATAAATAAAGCATTGTATCACCCATGCAGTATAGACATTAATTTTAGAACAAAACATTAATCAATTTAAATTTATGTACTAATGCAGACACAATCAATTTGAACTTCTTATGACAATTAACAAAGCTTTTGCTACATCCCTAAAACACACTGACCCATCAATTATGGTTTGCATCAAACTAATGTTAATGGTACTTCCTTCTTCCTTAGGCTGTCAGCCGCCTACCTGATTGGTCAACTTCTATGCAGCAGATCAATTAATATAAATTATACATGCACGGAAAGATGGGTTAATATCATAAGTTCATTTAATTAATTGTGTTTGATTAAATGAGGTACTTTCATTAGCCCTCTTAGCCATGAACCATATATACATCATAATCCTTTTACAAGCTCAGCCGTCCAGACACAGACCTGACATTGGGAGCATATTCAAATTACCAGCCGCAGCCATGCAAACCTCCCTGCATAATTAACAACTAAACGAGCTGCAGTCACTTAAGCTGAAAAGAAAACTGTTCACATCAACCTCTCTGATACTGTTTAAATTGAAGATGTCATGGGTAAAACAAAGGTGAACAGACAATGGTAATTAAAAATTAAAAAGGACAAGGGGGATTTGCTACTAATGGAAGCAAAGTGAAAAGAGGGCTAAGGGCCTGGTTGATTAAAAAAAAAAAAAAAAAGAAAAGAAAAAAAAAGGAAAAGGATGTTGAAGGATGCTGGTGTTAGGTGATTCTGCTCTTGTTCTCATAAGAGTGAACCAGGGTGAGCAGTGTATGTCAGGCTTCAGAAGGAAAATCATAGCATCGAGACCATTCAACGGGGTTAGTTTATATGAAATACTGCATTAACAACTGAAACCCTTACACAGGCAAGGGCAAGCAGTTTGGTTTTATCCCATGTAAGAAATATGCTATTACTATTGGAAACATTGTGGTTCCATCAACTTACAGAAAAGTCTAAAGAGCTATCTAAGACAGGCCTCCTTGGCTCACCTACTTGCTTTGAAAGGAATTCTTTAAAATGGACCTTCCTAGAAGAGACTTATCTGAGTCCCAGTAGGAAAAAATACATAAATCTGAAGGCAGTTTTCATCTGTTCCTTGGTTCAGTGAAAGTCCTTCCAGGCACAATTGCAAATCACAGCTGCGCTCATGCTACAGCAAATGCAGTGGCTCAATAGCAGCAGAAACAGAAGTGTGAGTATGGAACCTCAGAATAACTTTGTGACTACAAGTCAGTGGCATCACTTTGTAATAAAATATTGGTGTGCTATCCCAATCACATTCTACATGTTAAAGACAAACAAAAACAATGACAAAAGACCATAGGCATCCAGAGCTTCCAGCTGTTGATTCATTTTCTCTGCTAAAAATACATTTTCATTGCTATTATATCACAGGCAGGAAAACACTAGTATGGTTTTTCAAGATAACATGAATACATTGAAGATTTTTTTCAATAATTTCAATATAAACTATTATTGGAAATCATACTGCCAGTGCAATTCAAAATAGGTATTAAGGTCCTCCTGGTATACAATAACAAACTCACATTCAAACTTCTTTCAAAGTTAATTTCAGCATCTACCATTAGACAGAAACTTCTTTACAGTGGAATTCCTTTGAATTAATGAAGATCTTTAGCAGACATTCTGCCCATGAATGGCCAAAATGGGGCAAGGGTGCTCCATGACATGTGAAGCGATAGAAAGACAAAAGAGTCCAGAGTAATGCTGACCCAGCCATGACTTCCAAAACACGAGTGAAATTGTGTTAGCTGTCCTGGAAACTCACAGGAGCTTATAGCTTAAGGTAAGAGTTATGCAAGTTGTCTCTTTCCTCAGCACAGTGATGCTGCCTACAGGGATGCTCCACTACCAGATTTCTGCTGTGTATGGACCTGTTACAGAATGTCATTTATGCACATATTTTTGCCACAAGCTGTTGAACAAAAAAATCTTCCTCTGGTCTAGTTAAAAAACCCTACTCACCTTAAAATAAATTTAAAAATCATCAGTTTATTTGAGAGTACAGCATTTTGGTGCCTATTGCAATGCAAGACCATGACTTGCTCTTCTGACATACACTGACTACTCTGTCCATAGGCCATGAGCTGGATTGCAGTATTGATGAAAATATTGTTGGGTTTTTGATTTTTTTTACAAAACTGAGGAGAAGGATGCTCATGTTAGTGTTTGCACTGAACTGTATATAAAAGATATTCTTCAGCATTATTATCTAGGTTGTACTGCTGAGACAGAAAGGACTCAAGGAGAGTGCATGGAAACAGACAGCTGTCATGTGAAATTTCTATAAGTACTAATTTGTAGAGCTATGATAAGTTAATATTCCCAGATCCAGTGGTGCTTTACTGCATACATCTGTCTTTAAGCCTGTTTATATTGCAATAAATAATAATACATTTCTTTTATTCATTGACCTAAATAGAAAAAGCCAAAGTGCTGTTTATACATGGAATTGTAGCCCACAATTCCTCAGGCTCGCAAAAGCAAGCATAATTAGAGCTTGATCTCTTATCAGTGTATTCATCAAAGCACGTTTCTGTTTGAATACGTCTGCAGAGAAGCAGTTGTTAACCCAAACTTTCCTAATTTTTGTGTCAATGAAATTGCCATTCTGGAGCACAGGCATGGAACTGAGGAACAAACTGCAAGTGGTTTCAGGATGAGAAAAAAAACATAAGTCCTTTCTGTTCAGAATGAGTATCAAACAGGATAGAAAAGATCCCTTCAATCTCAGTCTAATGTCAATAATTTCAGTAGTAATACAAACAGATGCTTAATTCATGCAATGACAACCTCTGTCTTGTTACAGCTTGCCTTCTCTTTCATACGCATTTGTTTTCAAAATGTAACATTTAAGAATTCAGTTCCTAGAGTTTAACTAATCTGCTTTCTCTACTAAAGCATGAATAATATGCCTAAGTATTGCTAATTCAGCATTGAAAAATAAATTACACTTTAAGCCAAACAATTAACCCACAACTTCAAAATGCTCCTATGTTCCATTGAATGTTGCAAGGAGAAATAATGAGGCTGCCCCTGCTGCTGCCCTCATCTTAAAATCTATGAAAATTTCACAGGATCTAGTAATATTAAATCAAGTTGCTGCTGACTCAAAGCTCCATCCAATAACTCATCATAAAAGCAGCCTTAGTCCAAGGTTTAAAATTATTCCACTGTGGCTCTTCCTGGGGGTAATCCCACAGAAGATGTAACACACGCCTGTTGGCACAACACGTGCCAAAAGCCATACGTTACATCCTTAGGGAAATAAACATGACGTGTTAAGAATTTGAAGCTAATCTTGCCTCTTTATTCCACTTAAACTTCTAAGTTTTCTTTGGTAAAAAGAGGTCCAGCATGGTTCAAACCTCCCTTCTGTGAAGCTATGGATAAAAAAAAAAAACAAAAACAAGCACTTCAATTTTCTGGGTTTTTTCATGTATGTTACTCCACCTGTGATCCAGAATATCACAAAGTCTGACAAAATGTATTGGAGTATATCAGAAAAGCGTAGAAAACAGAACTGAAATTCTAATTTAAAGATGAGGAAAATCTAAACAATGATAATACCCCAATGTAATTTGTACTCCTTATCAAGAGCTGAAGAAAAGGGTAACTATTTTCTTTTTCCATTGCAATTGAAATACAATATTTGAGTTCTGTGCTTTCTTTGTAACACATGAAAGTGTTCTTGATATTTAAGCAGCACAGAAAATTCAGAAACATCTTCTGGTTTAGTTGTTAATAAGGTCATCAACAATTATGGAAGACATACCCAGACCAGAAGCTGATTTTTGACTGGAGAGAAAGGTTTTTGTTGTTTGTTTTTTCAGTCAGAAGCCAGATCACCATTACCTTCAGCTTCTGAGAGTACATTACAGATTTTGTTTAAAGCACAATACATTTTCTCAATTTTATTTATACTCTTTTGCTCTTAGATTAGGTTTTTTTCCCTCTCAAAAATATTTTAATCATTTTTCACATATGCACATGCATTCATAGCTAAAACTATAAAGGAAATATCAGGTAAGCAAAATAACAAATTATAATAAAGTCCTGTAGGAGCATATCTAATATATTCTATATGCCAAGTGATATCCACCTCAACGTGCAGTTCATGTTTTGTCTACTTGTTTCTTAAAATTGTGAAAAATTATTCTGTATTATCAGAGAATATTACAAAAGCTTCAATGCATAGCAGACATTACAGTCTTATAATTTAGTAAAAAAAAACCCCTAAGAGTTATAAACAACATTTAACTGTCTTTCAAATGATATTTGTAGTATCTTTCAACAAATTAACGTGTAACACCTATTTATCATGTTGAAAGAACTTTTAACATTATCATTGGCATTGATATGTCCAAAGCACTGTACCTCAAATTTGTACAAAACCCTCCGTTTTTAGTAAGTTTTCCCCCAAAACAGATCTTCCTAAAAATACCTTTTATATATTTGAATTGGTTTAATGAGCAACTCATCTTCAACTAAGAAGAATTTAATGTCATTCTACTTTTAATTCTCATGCGCTATCCCACAGACATCATTAAAAAGGAAAAAGCAATTATTTTAAATGACCTTCATATACTTACTCTGATAGATTCCTTAGTGAAGACAGATAGAACTTTATTGATATTTAAACTAAACAAGATACTGAGTCCATGTGATAGATATTTAGAGTCAAATCCCATGCTCTCATGAACTCAGGCACTACAACAGAAATCACAGGCAGCACATCCATTCTCAGCAACTCAAAATTCAGACCTCACAAAAAATGCATGTGGAATCATTTGGGCTGGAAAGGACCTTTAAGATCACTGAATCAGACCATAAGCCTAATGTTATGCCCATTAAGGCTCAAAATGCCTACTTAGAAATCAGTCAAGTATTAAGAATCTTCTTTCTTTGAATCAGAGGCTTTTTACTTATATTTTATTTATTTAAAACAAAATCAGACTACTGCCATTACTTGCAAGGCTGGAAGAACTGGTACGTTATATAGGATTCATTGGAGCATGCCTTTCTTTCAAGCTTAGTAAGTAATAGCGGAGCTCCAATTTTTTGCAATAAATACATAGAAGAAGTCTTGATTTTTAAACCATAAAGAGAACTGAAAGCTCTTTATAGTGAGGATCAGTTTCCCTCAATTGATTGTAACAGGCCATTTTTGGTCTCAGGTTTGGCAGTCCGGGAAAAAAAGGGAAAGGGAAAAGGAGAACTGTCTATCTTTAAAAATCATTAAATTCACTGCAAGAAATAAATCTGATGGAAAGCAGAAAATCCTGAACTTTGCATTATTCTGGTTTTTGACAAGTGAAACTTTATTTTTAGTTAAGTTTACATGAGTCTTGTCAGGAATCACTGCTAACACTGACAGCTTTATTATTTCTAAATTTCTTTTGCAGTTACTGGAAACACTCTTTGGACCACATAGGCTAACGCAATTATAACACAACGATAGGGGTGAAGAGAGCAATATTTATGTTGCTGTATGTTAAGAATGAAACTTGGCACTGCCAGCACTGCACTTTTCAAGGGTATGTATGCATACTGGAAGAGGACCACATTTTCCTCTTAGAGGCAAGTTTATAAAGGATTGCATTCACAGCCAAAAAAGTTTTTGGCCCTAATTGAAAGAGGCATAAAAACATATTGCCTCTTTCAGTAAAACCCATCTTATAACTAAGTTCTTTTAAAACTATTTAACATCAAACTTTTTCTCTGCTCACAGAAAATGCTTATTGGATTACGGAAACTAAACTTCTTACAAATGAAAGCCGTTCCTCCAGCATACAAACACATACACATGTGTGCTTTGCATTCTTAAATATGTGTTTTAGTAACATTGCTCAATGACAACACCCATTATAATATTCACCAAGGAAAATCACTGCTGAAATCATAACAGCCCTTCTAAAGTGTTGAAAAGCTAATTTTATGAATGTTAAAGTCCAACTACACCAGCAGTACTATATTTTTATTTTCCTTTGGCAGTATTCTAATATTGTACATGTCATCTAATTTCAGGTAACCAATCTGAGACCTAAATGTAACAACAACCGACTCCTCCAGTCATTTACTCGTTTTTGTAAGTGGAGTGTCAGTAGTATGAAAGATGCAGGCAAAGGATTATAGTGCCTAATGGCTACGAGCACGCTAGTCTTCAGAAGCCCTGAAAACTCAAAGGAATGTTGTATATCCAAAGTTGCAATTCCAAAATTTTCAGTCCTAAATTCCAAATGACATCACAAGGCCTCCCATGACTTTGTGTAATCTCTGAAATTGCAACTCTAAGCAAAAACCTGTGGATATTGACTTGGCTAAAAGAAGAAATTTGGTGATTAGTAAAACAGACCTGGTATCCACAGGACTAGGGCTGGCTGCAACTTACAACCATGTCAACCTCCCAGGCTTCAGGCCCTCACCAGCACAAGAAATGCCAAATTAAATTCAGTAGAAGCAAAAGTAATTCAGTATTTGAGTGAGAAGAAAGACAATCCCATGCCTTCGCCTTTATATTAAACTACTCTGGACAGGCATTTTCCGACAGAACTTGACTTTCCTTTTTTTTTTTCCCTGACTTTTCTTCTCGTCCTGGGAAAATCATGGATGGTCCCTCCTTCCTAATTTTGAAATTGGGATAACTATCTGCTCCCACACTTCAACTCTGAGCTGTCAAAACCACACATTAATGTCTTGGAACGACTTACAACTCCAGTGAAGGAGACCACCATAGAAATTTCAGTGTAGGCACTGCTTGGACAAAAATTCAACTGTAGTAATGGTAGTTGAGCTCCACAGGATTTTGAAGGATTGGAAGGAAATTTGCTGGCTCTTGCTAAAGAAGAAAACTGAGTCTAAACAATAATTCATTTCTTTTCTGTATGTACTATAGTGAACTATATTCTTTACAGGTGGTAAAATACACAAAATGAGGTATGAAAAGAAAACCCTGCCTGAGAAAGCTTGCCAGATTAGCACAGAGGTGTTGCTGGAATGTAGCATTATTTCTTTGCCTTCTGAGAAGAGGGTATCCACTCTCCTGTAACAGCAGATTTAATGTCATTACTAGGTCCAATGTTAGCACCAGCATTTAGCTACTGCTAAAGTTTTTAGTAGAAGACTTCTATGAAAAAGTTGTCTGTAATTCATTCCAGGTGCTTTCAATAGAAATGGGGAACTCCACCCATACTTACCTTTCCTTTAGTAAAATGATTTTAGTCATGAACACACAAGAAATTACTGGAAATCATCCAGCGGTGTTTGCACCTCCAACAACCATCACCAACAGCACAGGATGTCTCAACTATGTAATCCTAAAACGTGTTTAAAAATAATGAGGTGTTGAAGACTGCACTCATGTGGAGGCTCTTGAACACTTCTCCATCACCCCACTTTATATGGTCTTGGCCCACACAAGTGTCCCAGCTGGGTCCACATCCCCAACTGCAACAAGGTTAGATGGGAAAACAAAGGGGTAAGGCTTAGTTCTCATGGCTGGAGCCACACTCAACTCTCTAAGCTAACCAGCAATAATTGCACTCTGAAGGCTGTGCCTTCAAACTCACCATTTCTGGGAATTCAGGCCTTTTACTCCAAAGTTCTGGAAATGGTTTGCCATGAAGAGAGAGTTCAAGCCCAAGACTTTTCAAAACCAAATGAGTAGGGAATCATTCCCTCCCTGCAATATGAAGTCGTCGGAGGCAACAAGGAAATTTGCATCCACAAAATATGCTCAATTTAGGCCTTATTCTAGATCCATCTCCCATTTCTCAGGAGACGACACGACATAGCTGACTGCAGACTCTTCTGCAGTGCATTTCTCCCAGTTCCCTCCCTCTCTTCATGACATGTTTAAAAATACATATGCAACCTTTCCTCTAATCCAATGAGTATCTCTGTAGCTCTGCAATTCATTGGAATGAGAAGCCTAGAGAGCAATTTTACTTCAATGATTATTCAATCTACAATTTTTAAATGGTCCCTGGAGGAGGGATTACAGCATGCACCTCTCTCTCCAGCTGCTTGCCCTCATCACTGAGTTGTGTGTATGACCAGATAAACACCCTGATCATTAAGTTAAGCATGCAGATGCACTTTCCATGGCAGTTTATGTACTTTTAGTGTAACCTACATGAACCAGTTGCCAGAACCAGCAAGGTTGCCCCTCGGACTATGCTGCAGCTGTTCTTTGACTGATGTTTTGTCACTTTTGGCCACAGATATTCACAGTCATGAATGACAAGGAATAAGCCTTTTGCCTCTGAGCACTAGATTTTCATCCTGAAAGGTGAGGATCTGGAGTAAGTTGCCAGAAGGATAAGACACACAAAGACTTTCTTTTCCCCCAGCTTATGCAGAGCCTGTGATGTTTGTTGAGCTCTGAGCAGAGCAAAGGGACATGAAAAATCATATTTTCTGAGACAGTTTGCTAGGGATCAAGGCAGAAAGCACCTAGGTCAAATTTGGAGTTCTCCCTGAAGAAGCACCAGTGCAAGAAAATTAAATGCTTTGCAAAATTCATTATCCAAACATTAAGCCTTTATTGACTTCCAGCACAGGTCAGCATAGAATGAAAGGGAAAAACCACAACAGGCGCTCATAGTTCCCCGAATGTCCTGCTTCACCTACAGTTTTGTAGGGGCTCTCTCTTGGTGAAATGTCCCCATGTACAAGTGAAGCTTCTGTTCCATGTGGGATGTGGTGTAAAGATACATGCTGAGGGCTACTAAAATTACCTGCTTAGATTAATTGA
>NC_085046.1:59967462-60019962 GCF_963662255.1 Cinclus cinclus
AATATGTGCTAGTTAATTATTCAAAGAGTACAGAGAGAAAGGCCAGCATGGCAGAACACAGTGAAGTCCAATTCTTTCTGGCACAGACTGAGGCAGTGGGTCTTTCAAGAGTCTTTCTTGGAGGGCACAGCACCCCTTGCACAGCTCACAGAGCAGGAAGCCACACAAGTCTTTAAAGCCTGGAGAGCTCCCTAGTCAGCTGTAGTGAGACTACTGCCACCCCGTTTACATGTTCAAAAATATTACATTAATTTGAATCAGGCAGGCTCTTAGGGAATGTAACAGAAAATGGTTCAGTTGAACAAGAATGCTACCTGTTTTCTTGAAAAACCAAGAAAACTCCCTGAACCTCCAAAAATCTTACTCAGCTCTACTTATAATTTTAAATATTTAATCTGGACAAACAGCAAGGAGCACAATAATATTTTCCCCATGGACAAATGATGGAAGTGATTTCCATCTCTGGGTGACGATCAAGTGGAACAGCTTCATTTAGCTATAGGAAAGCTACAAGCAAAGCTGCTGAAAGATTCAGAAGGGTGTCCAGGTAGAGATATAAATGTCCACTATTGAGCAGAAGAACATGTCTACCACATGTAGACAATATTGCCTGGGAATCTTTTAAACGCCTAACTGTTTACTGAGTAATATAGCACAAAAAAAAGCAATAAAGACTTTGTGTCTTATGGCAAAGAAGGAAGAAAGGGAACTTTGATTAATTGCACCAGTGGGAAAATCACTTCACAATTCCTTTCCATAAAGAGTTATTGTTTGCCAGTGGCTGAGGCAGAGGTTTGTCAGTACAATGTAACTGGTTGCCTTAACTTCCAGGCTGTTTAATAAGAGAAAGGAAGGTGAAGGATCCTAGAGAAATGCATCTAACTTTGAAGACTGTCCAGGTAGAATATCTAGTAAATTCAACATAACTCAGAAATTACTGAGGTCTTCAAGAAGCAAGCCCTAGTCCCAGCAACCTTGGTATTATTTTTTCTGTTCATCATCATAACTCAATCAATCTGCACCTAAACAGTCTGTGTAGAGAGGTAAGGAGCAATAGATTTAAAGCATTAATCCATGCAGCATATTCATCACAGACCTACCTTAGTCTCTGTAATTCTTTACGTTTGCTCTCCTAACCAGCTCTATGGGTTACAATCAATTTATCTTTTCCTGGGAATGATGCAGGAAAGAGATATAATTGGATAAGAGAGCTTTCATCATTTTATGTACTTATAACTTGCTTTTCCCAAACTAACAAAACTTATGCAGAATATTAAATGTTTTCACCATTTTGTCAGTGAACACACAGTATCTTCTATTCCATTCTAACAGGCAAGCTACAGTCTCTAAACAAGTTTTATTAAAAATAAAAATTTTGTATTCCACATCTCTGAGTATTAAACTCCAAAAAGGTTAGTCTCCATGCAACTTATATTTTCATATGCAGTTCAGTAAATTTAATTGAAAATGTCAAGTGATAATGCCACAGATTTCTTGGTTCCTGTATATGGGGAAGAGAAAAGCAAATTTTATAAACATAATTAAGCTTCTGATTGCTATACCTCTTATTACAGCTGCTGGAAGTTCAGGCTAAAGATTTTCCACAGAGCAGTAAAAATGTTACATGATAGCAACAAAATATTAATTTAAAACTAATAGAGCGGAAAATATTATATGATATTTCCCCCAACTGCTTACAAATGTCAGCTTTTGAACAGATTCCACTGAACAGTCCCATATCAAGACACTTCTGGTAATAATTAAACCAAAAGGTCCTAATAACAAGATCACAAGCTTCCTTGCATTCACTGAGCTACTCAGATATCCCTCGCTTCAAAAGCAAGGTATGTAGGTTGCACATATTTTGAAAGTCATATCAAAGTTAGAAAACAGATCTGAGGTGAAGTGTGCATGTGTGTATGTGTTTGAATTTAGTGCTTAATTCCACAAATGAACAAAACAAACATAGCCAGTTCTGAAATCAAGTTGTTTCTCTTCTTGCAACTTTTTTCTTTGGCTTACTTACAGGTAAGCTAAAAAATATTCATGTATTTCTAGCATACACATACAAGTGATTGTTATGCTTGCACTCTTTATCAGTGTATTTGTTCTTGACAAATTATTTCAAAATAACCCTGCTCTTTTATTACTCCATTACTCTCAGACAAAATTGTATTGTTCTGGTTGTGAACAAATGTACTGATATGCAAAGAACAGGTTGTAGTAGCATTTAGTGCCAATAAACAAGCAGAATATAATTTTGTAATTTCTTAAAAGCAAGAAAGATTTCACTCAGAATCTTTGAGACCTAGTGTTTATTGACATACATGAAAGTCACCTCAGAACTTCTAAATATAAAATAATCAGGTGCCTTACGCTATGTTTAGTAATGAAAAAGCTGCCAATAACTCCTTCATTTGCTGGCTGATTTAGTAAAACTTTTATCAAGACAGTAAATTTCATGTTTTAGTATACATGACAGTTGCATTCTAAATGTTAAGATGCGACAAACAGAAATCAATATCCCCCAACCTGAGCATGAATTTTGTCAGCTTCCAATTATTATCTTGCTTGTGTGAAACATTAAAGAATAATTGAGGCTCCTGGTCTTGATGTCACACAACAGAGAGATATTTTTAGTTGTGAAAAGATATAAGCCCAGATATAACATGCTTAACCTGGTTACACTTGCTAAACAGTCTGTAGGTGGTTGCTGAAGTCACATGCATTTTATAGGCCATATATTTCACAAGAAGAAAAGCAAACTACATCAAACTTATACTACTTGCATAGTCATTTTCCCTATAATATTCAGGTGAATGAACGTTTAATTTTACAGGTCCATTTTATCTTACTTACCATGTAGCAATATCTCCTTCAGACTATTTTGTGTTGGAAAAGATAATTTAAAAGAAATCCCAGTAAAGAGCAAATACATGCATTTATCACATTTGCAGACATTAACTTGTTTAGTAAAATAGACAGTAAGGAAGATTTTTCTTCTAGAAAATTAGAGCTAAGATTTTTATTTCTTTACCTGAAGAAAGGAAAGAATCAGTCACCAATATTTAAAGTAGGAGCACTGTGGCTACCAAAACTGAAATTCAGATGGGTGGAAGGTAATGTTGGTAGACATCCTCAGCACAGATCACATCCCTTCATTTATTAGCTAGAAGCACTTGAATAAAAATCTCAATAGTAATAGGTTCGCATTCAAATATGGACTCTTGAACCTCAGCACCCAAGGGCCTCCCAGTTTTAGACAATATGTACTGGGGAGTCTGCTATGATGGCATAGCTGTGTCTCCATATAATGGACATGTGTGTCTATGAAAGACACAGTTTGCTATTTATCTCTTAGCTGCTCTGGTTTTGACAGGGTGGTAACTTGAAGGCAGTTAAAATATAAAACTAGATTACCAGGAAGAGACTATTGTGAAGAATTTACACAATGTCACTTAGGTGAAAGAGACACAGAAGTCCCACCCTGTCACCGGCCAAGGTGATTCTTCACCCTTCTGTCATTAACATACAAATTCCACCCCATATCCTCTACGATATTCTCTTCCCAAAGTGACTTTAATGCTGAAATACAGCCTACCTACTTTTGAATAAAGCCATTAATGAGTATTATAAAAGATTTTCAAAAGATTCAGGTGAGTAAAATTTGGAGATGGAAGGGATTCTCTCTCTGAGGTCTCCGATCAAGCAATATCAATGCCAATATAACCAGGATATTTTTAGGGACTCATTATTTTAGTGTATTCATTTTTGGGAAAGTGCATAGACATGCAAACTAGGAATTTTGAGGCAGGATATAGCAGGTAAAACCTCAGAAATTGCTGATACCAATTACCTCAGTTTTGAAACACAAAGTCTGTGATAGATCACACGGCCAAAGAAAGACTTGACAGGCAGTTTGACTATGCTCATTCAGTGCTTTGGTTCAGGTACTAGAGAAAAGGATTTCTTTGAAATCTACCCCACAAAAAACTGTGATCTACACTGCTCCAAAGATTATTCTTAACTTCCCACATGTACATCAAATCTCCAAATGAATGAATTAATAATTGGTTGCGGTTTTTTGTTTTGTTTTTTTTGTTTGTTTGTTTGTTTTGGGGGGTGGGTGTTTGTTGGTTGGGTTTTTTTCAATTTAACTTTCTAAGGTTCACAATTTTCTTTTTATTTTCATGATTTCCTGAGATAAGATTTCCTCTGCCAATTTCCTTTTGACTCTTCTGGACAGGTTTTCTTGTTGTTTTGGTTAGGGGTTTTTTGGGGGGTTTTGGTTAGAGTTTTTTGTCAGGGTTTTTTTATTTTGTTCTTGTTCTTTTTATTTTGTCCTTATGGTAGCAATTTCTAAGGGACAAAATTTTGAAAACTTCTTTGAAATTTAATTTTTCCTTGTCAATACGTCCTACTGTCTTTAGCAAATACCTTTCTCATCACCTTTAATTTTAGAAAAGTCTAAACTGTTGGAAGAATAAAGGCAAGCCTACTCAACAACCTCTTTTTTTCCACTGGCTGATACAGAGGCATGATGAACAGCAATTTCTAACCAATGTATACATAAGAGTGGAAATCTCAGTTATGCTGGGAAGTATATAGGTTCAGTTATGCCATTTTCTTATTGCATTTTATTTCATTTGGGACATATATACAGCACAAAAGCAGTATTCACCAATATAAATGAGCATACCTTACAAGCACTCTGCTGGTATACTATCCCTTCTTGGACCATTATTTCCATGCTTGGTATGAGATAGAAAAGCTTTCTAAACCAGATAATAACACAAGTACCACCTAGAGTAAAAAACTGTTTATTGAGCTGGGGGGAATACATGTGTTATCATGTTATCATGGTTCTTTTCCCTCCTTACAATAGCTACAATAGAGATTTGAGTACATTTCCTGGAAAGAGACAGTATATGAAAGTACCAAAACACTATGTGAAAATTTCATGCAAGGTGGAAGATATTCCAAATCAGAAACAAAAAAAACAAACACATAAAAAAACCAAAAAAACCCATCAAACTATAGAGGAAAACGAGGGAGGATTCTATAGTTACAGATGTTCAAATGGGTCTTTGGGATTGGCACAAACTCAATTTTAAAATGAATAAAGGTAGTGGAGATGAATTCCCTGAATGAAAACAAACAAAATAAGCTTTTTTTCTAAACACTTGCAAGGTGTGCATATATGAAGTGCCACTGATTGTATTCAAAAATTAGATTATTCTTAAAAAATAATTAAAAAGAGGAACATTTGATTCCAAACAGAACTTCTTTAACAGATGGATAGGGGAATGGCAGAATAATACAATCCCGTCTGCTGTCTGAGTCCCTGCTGAGAGCTACTTTCAAGCTGATAATACAATTCTATTTGTGGCTAAAATCGTGCTGTACTGGCAGTTTAGCTCCTCAGGTTTTTTGTGAGAGGAGAGAGAGATTTGTTTTTCTTTTACCTTATTATTATGAAGTATTTCTATGATATCAGCTAAAAATGTTGAATATTTTGCTTTTTATTTCAAAATCACTTGCGCTAAGATCTGAATTTGAAAGCATACTCAAACATATTCAGATAAGGAAAGGTTCTAAGCAAAAGTTTAAGTCCATGTATTTCCAGGAGAAGCATGATGGGTAAAACGACAGATTAACATTGACTTCAATCAGGGACATATCTATTCTTTAAACAGAATATAGGCTTAGATGTTATCTAAAACTGACTGAATCATTGTGTGGTAGTGTTTATAGCTTCTCCTTTCTTAAACACACATAACAGATATGTCCGTTAATTTTAAACAAAAAAAAGGAAAAGAAAGGAAAAAAAAAAATTCAATCACCAATAGATTGATATAAAAGACCAGAATTGTTGATTTGTGGCTGGTGGAAGAGGAGGTTGTATCTTTTATTGAATATGGGTGTGATATAAATTATTAAAAACTGAAGTTGTTGAAACATAATTTAAATTAATGCAATAGTCCTGTAAATATGATAATACAATGAGAAGGCAGAAAAAAGCTTTATTCACGTTTCATGTTGATGTTAAAATAGAAACAAGGTAGACCAAGACACCTTGAACCGAGTTCTGCCAAGGTAGAAAGGCATTTACTGCTCATTTCCTATATATGGATTCAGTCTGGCTCCGTGACTACTGCAAGATCAGCATCAATAGTAATTCTACTTGCAAACTTACACTCATTGGCAAAAGTTGTTGGGGTTTTTCATGGACAAGACTTGTAAATGTCAGATGAATTCTAGAGATAGAAACAACACCACATAAAAATTGAATGAGGTCTTTACCATCTCATCAGCAGCACTGTCTTTTTGCATGAAGGGGGTGACTTACACGGACATGAAAACATGAACGTGATTTCCAGCTGATTGCCCAGAATGTTTTTTACCATAGTAGAAAAAAAAATAATGCTATATGCTAACAGTGTTGATTACACAGAAGTAATCTGTCACTAGGCATGTAGAATGAATGCCTGGAAAAAAAGCCAGGTAGAGCTTGGCACTGTCTGTTTGTCTCCAGGTTAGCCTATATCAGTTTTGCTCTCTTCAGTAAATCTCTTTGTCCAAAGGGTTAAGTGTTAATGAAGATTTAACTTGTAATAATAATAAACAATACTGAAAATAGCTTGAAACCCTTACCTGAATTCTTGTCACTGACCAGTGCATTGAGAAGTCTTCTGATACTTTTGTAGCTGTGTAGAAATTTTATTCCTGTTAAGGGACATGACAGAACTGGTTAGCAGCTCAGCCTCTGAAAAAAAACAGCTGTTTTTGGCCTACCTTTTATAGTCATGAGCTCATTCAAACAAGTGGGGAAGAATAGCAAAATATTGGTGCCTCACTTTCAGGGCAAATGGTCTTCTCTCCTCCCTACTGCAAGTAATCCAAGAAACTGGCATGACACCACAGATATTTTGCCTGCCTTTTATGTGGGATCCAACATGCTTGTATTGAGGTTGTCTTGCCATAGTAAATCTATCTTTTGGGCTATCTATATTTGGAACTGTTTTAATCTACCTCTTTCTTCAAGGAATATAGAATTTATTACCAAATCAAAGACTAAAGATTTTAATAATCTTCCTCATCTTTGCCTCCTGTGACTGGCCATCCCACAGAACTTTCCCCATTTATGCTCTTATTTTGCCTAACTAAATGAGATAGTTTAAGAGATCCAACCTTAATTTAAAACCCAAGTGACAGGAAGTGGTTTCAATACTTAATTAAACTTAAAAGTTTGTATCTTATTTCTACTTAGAATTTCTGTGACTTCTCCTTCACAGCCTTTCGTCTTATTAGGTCTCTGCCTGTCTGACATGAAATAGCTTGTTCAGATCAGTGTGCAACCATCAAAATTCTCACCTTTTCAAGCCTCAAGGCCTGTACTAGAGCAAAGACTTTATATTCCACTTGATACAGATGTAAAAGAGCAATCTGAAATTTCTCTTCCATGTAGTTCTGAGGACATCTTCAATGTACAGGAATATGTGTTTGTTTTGTTTGTCTGTTTTATTTTTATTATTATTATTATTATTATTATTATTATCGCTGTTCCTTCAGAATTAAGAATATTTTTCATTATTAAAAGCTTGGGCTTGCTACTCTCTAGAGCATAATCCTTTCCCTCCACACTCTTTATTTTTTGCCCTTCAAATTCAATATAGATGAATAAAAAATGGTGAAAAAATAATTACAAGAGGAGAGGGGGATGAGAAAGGGTTTCAGCATTTACAGCTATTTTTAAATATTCAGTTTGTTTTAAAAAGCCCTGAAATTATTTGGTGGGTTAACCTTGGCTGACTTTCATTCTCTCTCATCAAGACAGGGGGAGAGAGCAAGATGAAAAATCTCACAGGTTAAGGTAAGAACAGGGAGAATGCTCACCAGTTACTGCCACGGGTAAATGAGACACAGCATAGAAAGATTAATTTAATTTATTGCCATTTAAAAATAGACTAGGATGGTGAGAAAGCTAAACTGAACAAAAGAAATTTTTCTCCGACCCTTCCCTTTTTTCCAAGCTCAGCTTCACTCCTCACTGTTTTACACATCCCCCCACCCTTGGTGGACCAGACGGGAATGCAGTTCTGCTGTCAGTTCATAACACTTTCTGCTTCTCCTTACTCTGTCTCTGTTCCATCATGGAGTCCTTCCCATAGGATGCAGCCCTCCATGTGCTAATCTAACATGAGTACTTACCACAGGCTGCATTTTCTACTCTTTCTTAAATATAACAGACACACCACCAGCATCACTGTTTCGGCTCAGATTTGGCCACTGGTGTGTCCACTTGGAAGCTGGCTGGAGCTGACTCTGTCCAACACGGCGGCAGACCCCAATATCTCCTCTCAGATATAACCCCTGCAGCCCCCCATTTTATCAAAACTTCCAATATAAACCCAGTTCCATTAACAGTGCATTACAGATTCAGAAAAAGTTTTTGGTCTGCTTTTCCTATGTTTACACTGGTACTACAAAACAGGGGTATTCATACAAAGAGTCATCAACAGAGCAAGACTTCAAAAAAACATAGATACTTCTTCATAATTATATTATTTTAGTCACTAGATTTATTTGGGTTGTGAGATAGTAAAATAGTAAAGGTTTACGCAACAATGAACCATCTGTAAGCACTTATAAGAACTTACGCTATGCAGTCTCCAGTCATGCACCATGTACTAACTATGATTAAAAACATTGTAAGTTAATGGCCTCCTCTCTGAACAGTTTTGTATACTGTTCCAAAGCAACAAAAAGGAATTTTTGTTCTTCAGATCTTTACCAGGGAATCCTCAACTCTAAAAGTTAATATTACATTTTCCCAGCACAGGTTTCCTTTGCATCCTCTGCTGGGTTATGTGATAACTTCCCTACAGTGAGAGGCTATGCATGTTATCAGGAAGAAATGATTCACTTGGGCCATTCTTAAAGAATACTAGGCTTATAAGAATTGCAAAGATATTTATGGTTTGTAAGCAATACAGAATGAACTCATATTTTAGAAACAATAATACATTAAACTCTGATGGTAAAATTAAAGAGATTGGACTCAATCTTTAATGATCACCTGAATATATATATGAATAATTTTTGAAAATATATGTGGGATAATTCTGATAGACTTTGCAAAAAGCATAACATCTCTAAGGTAGCACCATCTTCTTACAATTAGACAAGGACACATTTCTTCCCCTGCATAGATTTTTGAGACACTAAGGCTTGAAAAGGTAAACTTGTCCCTAACTGGGCCATGGTGCCCATCCTTATATTGACAAGAGTTTTGTGCCCCATTTCCATTCGTGCATTTTTGAGAAGGGCTTACAAAGAATGAAGATAAAAGTCACTATAGGCATATGCTCCAGTCAACTGTGGAAATTACTAAGGTGAAAAGATGGGAAACACATAGCATTTTTTCAACATGCCTTTCAATATGAAGCTTCTCCTGAAATAAAAGTTATTTATTTTAGTGGTTTATATTAAGAGCAATTAAAATGTATAGGGACTTTCATATCTTTGGGGGCTTTTTGTTTTCTGGTTTCAATTTCTTTGGTTTGATTTCCCCGTTTGTTCAGGAGGCAGAGCAAAGATGTCATGTCAAAATGAGCAATTTCAAATAGTCCAGAAAGTAGAATTAGGAAATCTTTAAAACAAAACCAAAATCTGTTTTGAAGAGATGATGCCCTGAGAAATGTCAGGTTGCCATGAGTTTCATATATATGTCTTAAATGTTTACACTTTAATTGTTCAGAATTGTTAAGCTTCTACAGCCTTCCAGTACTTGAATAAAAACAGTGAAGTGACAGTGCAGCTGGATGGTCCTGTTGGTCTTTTACTGTCAGTAGTAACCAACTGAAACCCACACTTTTCCACAGCACAATATCCTAGTAACTACATAGGTACCCAACACATGGGGTAAGAATTTGATTTATGTTTAGGAAAGTAAAGAAAAAAAAGGAAAGATAAAAACGTTATGTAAAGGAGCAAAATAATAGTTGGATAAATGATTTCCCTATTTAAAAGATCTCAAAATGAAATTGGTTTTAATTGTTTGTTTGCTTCTACTCACATAATTCTCTTTGGTTATGATTTGAAGTGTGATATTGGAAAGCACTAGCATATGCTAAAAAGCAGTTTATTACTCAAAGGTTATCTTACATCTCTTTAACATCACATATTATTCTTTAAACAAATAAGATAAAAGAAAAATATAACTGGAATTTATGAGATTAATTAATATTAAAATTATTTTTTAATTGGTGAAGATTCTAAAGAAAATATTTTAATTAAAAGTAGAGGTAAATATTTCATTTAGCATGCAAATTTATACATGATTAGAAAGTAAAAACTGAAGAAATTATGTCTACTTTCATTTAGACTTGAGAAAAAACCTGTAAAAATTAACTTGTTATAACAACTTCCAGAATGAGCTAGGAAGGAGGAACACCATGCAGAAGGAACCGGGAAAGGGCTAAGTATTTCAGAATTTTTGTATTTTTAAAACAAATCTATTGGATTCCAACATAGAAAAATAAAATTGTCATCATTTTCAAAAAAGAAGATTTTTAAAATTTTTCATTCTACTCTACCAAAAATTCCAAATACCCCAAGCCAAATATTTCTTTTCTTCTCTTCTTGTCCCCTCTTCTCTCTCACCCTTCCCACCTAGTAAAGTAATATATTGATATTCCATTTCTGTTTCACCAAGAAAAAGATTTTTTTCTATTTTTTTTCTCCTGCTTTTACTTCCCCTCTAGGAGGTGAAGGATGACATCTTGGTCCCCAGTGAAGTCAAAAGAAAAATTCCCACTGGCTTCAATAAGAACGGAATATCATCCAGAATGCTCATATTCCTGAGACCTTTGTCCTATATGCACAATAAATTACAGCTGGTGTCCACCTGTCATTTTGAATTTTCCTGCTTGTCTTTTTCTTTCGGTTCAGAAATTTTTTTTAACCATCTGATTTTTGAGCAATGGGTTTCAGATATTATGAGAGGGGTGAGACACGGGGATTTTGTATCACTCTATGATGGCCCCTGCCAAGAGATAATGGATTGACATTGACAAATCCCTAAGAGCTAGACCTGACAGTTAACTGATGCTGGGAGATCAGTCTCAGAGAACAGTCTAAGGTTAAGGGGGCAAAAGCAGTGTGAATACTCCACACTTGTCTGATTTTGAGTCTTCCAAACTAAATGTGTTGAAAGTGAGAGGGAGCAAGCCAGCAGTGGCAGCAGGGAAGCAGGGGAAGAAGGGACGGTACAGTGAAATCTTTACATCGAACCCAACACATCAGTCATTGCAGAATTCTTCATGGACTACAGGTAGTGATGATTTATAGGTGGTAAGCTTCAATTTGGGAGGCCATAAGCACATTCTTTGATCTGGACTTCTACAGATTTGTTTCCTATGTACTCAGTAAGTAATAAGTGATTTGCTATTGATTTGTCCACAGGCAGAAGAAAAGTGGATTGGTGCTGCAGCCCCAACGTGAATGGGAACTTCAGGGACATTGCTGAAGAAGGGAAACACACACAGACAGAAAAATGAGCAGATACTTTTAACATGCCAAGTCTCTAGCTCCCAAAAATGCTCCAGCTAAAATTTAAATATTATCAAACCCTACACAACTGGTTTTACTTCAAATCAAAATGTTTGATCATAGCTAATAACAGAAGTACAATAAAGGAAAATTCCTTAACAGCCATGAGCTGAAAACCCATGCAGACTCCCAATATACAATAACCATTATCTTAAAGAGCTTAAAATGTTGCCAAGTATAAGGACATAAGATAAAAGTCCAATCTATAGGAAATGCTTTTCCAGTTACATAACAGCTTAATTATTTAATTCCATCATTAGTGTAAAACAGTAAAAAGATATCCCCTATGTTTTGAATCATAAAGCTGGATGAAATTTTTTTTCATTAAATATTTTTCATGTATTCTGAATCTAAGTCCATAACATTATAAACTGGAAACAAAAATCAAGACAAAACTTCCCAGAGCAAATGACATGAAAAAATTATTTTTATTGCTTCAAGAATGTATTGCAAGATTCAAAGTTGGTTATTCAGATGACAAACCTATATGAAATATTGCATATCAGGACTTGTGTCCTGACCAAATCTACCTATAGTCATAAAATTTAAATTCAAATGCATTAACACATTGGTCGAGTTAATCTCAGGAATTTGCTCTCTGTTCTTGCTGAATCTTAAAGAACAAAATTTTCCTAATAGACACTTCCCATGGATAGACGTGAAGAAACAGGAGTCTTAAGAAATATTATTTGATTACATTTACTAAGGGCTGAATGCTATTAGCAAAGGGAATAGCTTGAATCTAACATAACGGCTAATAAAACTAGAGTTAGTTTCCAATAGAAATAAAATTTTTCCCAATATGAAAGCAGAATATGTAAGACTTCCTACCTTTGAGTCATAAAACAAAGGAAAAAATTTAATTTTATTTTTTTTAATTACTCTGGTACATTTCACACGTTTTTTGGACTTTCTTTTCTGTCTCTTTGGGTTACTTTACAAAACCAAAGTCGTCTAAGCTCTGTTTTAGTCTTAATTTATTAGCTAACAATTAATTTCAGGCTAAAAATTTCCCTGCTCAAGGACAACTTGCGTAACAGCAAATAATTTGACTTTAATAAGGCAGTTCCTTCACCAATCAATCTTTGATATAATGGTTCAAAACAACAACAGCAGTGTACCATGACTGAGAAAATGTTTTGCGTTCAAATACTGAGTCTACTCCATTTTGACTAATAGTAACTTTATTCATCCAGTAAACATGAAATGGTAAGTCTGAGAGCTTAGAAAGTTTTCCTTCCATGCCTGTATCTTACTCAAAAATTCTCTCCTCCAGAAAGAATGGAGGATACTACAATAAAACTGCAGTAAAGGATTTCTTTTTTTTTTTTCTGATGACTACAAAGCAATGTACAAGCTGAGCTCAGCCACCGACACAACTCTGATGTTTTATGCAATAAAGGAGTCAATCTGCTTCAGGGGTCAAAAGTACCATAAGCATGGACAGGGTTTTTTGTTTCTGATCTGCAGTCACCCATTTAAGTGATTATTACAGCACCGGTGTGCCTGTGTGTATGGCTGCCCTATCAATTTAATTTCAGACTAATTTTCATATAGAATTATTCTGGGGAGGAGTGTGGAATTTTGTGGCATCTTTTTTGTCCTAAGGACTGCATAACTGAGTTGGTTAGAGTAATATGATGTATCTCATATGTAACATGTGCATAACATGGCATTAAACACTGGAAGAGGAATTCTCAGGGTGAATAAAACAGAGTTTGTATTCCCATTTCGAAGCTATATAATTTTATATTTGATAGAATTGCAACCCTAGTTTATAAAGAATATACAGTAAACCAAGGTGCATGGTAAATAAAAGGATCATTTTCAAACACATACTTATTTTATTTTCCTAAATCGGAAATCCTGGGCCACAAGAAATGAAGAAATTCTGAAGAAAAAAAAGTAAAAATCTGAGACAATTTGAGACATGAATTTCATTACTACATGAGGGAAAATTGTGGAAAACATTTGTAACATCTTAACTCATAAAATTATTTTCAAGGCCAAAATGAGCATTAAGAGGAGACATTACGAAAGGTCCTAAAAAGGCATCACGAAGGAGCAGACTTAGATAAAAGACAGTTAATTATGCTCACAGATATTTATTACCTCAAAGTGTCTAAATAAAATGTAGCTTTTAAACTATTATCCAAGCAAAACCAATGATTTTAACTGGTTCTTTTTACTCAGTATTGATATTCTGTACAGAAAAACATACATAAGCACAATTTCTTAAAACACACCCAATACCAACAAGCATAATTTTTAAATGTAAAGAATGTCCAGAAAACTAATAATAAACACTCCTCCTCCACCAGTTTGACTTTCTGAGGAACATAGTCTCAAAACCTGTGTTTCCAAGGAAGCATACTGAATATGTGTTAAGTCCCATTGCTCCTAGTGTTTTAAGTGAGGGTAAGTGGTAGCAGACATATAAGAAACACACAGTCAAAATGAAAATGAATAGAAAATAACTTTCTCTAGAGTACTTATCGAATTCTGAAATCTTAATTACAGTGTGAATTTACATATGGAGCAGGAGAAAAAATTTAAAATGTAGACTGTTATTAAGCAAAACAAGGATGGACATTCAAGAAACAATTGAAAAATGCATGTTTACATTTAGCATTTTACTTAAAAGAAAATCTATATAAATTTATATTGTTTGTTCTTTGCTTTTCTCTGATAGTTAGAAAACAGCTGTTCTATTGCTTTGGACTTTGACTGGCTAGATTGCAAGGCTCAATAATCTGTCTCGGCTCAGGGTTAAGTGATGGAATTCATTTAAATGCCCCAGAAGTAATCATCCACAAAGAGTACATTATTTCTTTTTTATGAATTTTCAAACCTAATACTGATGGGTGGCATGCAATTAAACCTGATCAATATGTAATTTAGGTGGGCTGACATGTTTTCAAATTCTCAGAATATAGATTCTTTCAATATTGCAAGAGCTTAGTGAAATATTTAGCCCTTATGAAACAGCCAAAGCAGTTTAGTACAGTAAAACAGCAAAATATGTCTGTTCCAAAGACAAGTGGGGTAGAAATTAAAGTTACAGACACTGACTTTTCAAAGAAATAAGTAAGAAAAGCAGGCTTTTCTTAATAGGTTCAATGCAACCATTTTGATAGAAACTAACATGTATATGTAAAGGTTGATGGACTGAACTATATAAGGATGGGGGATTAATTTTTTAACAGGGTGTTTAAACATAGCTCTGAAAGAACTGAGTTATGATAACAGTCAGTCATGTGTCAGGAATATTGCTTCTAAAGACTATATTAGTAAAATATTAAAGAAAAATTGTCTGTTTTTGAAAAATGTGGTTTATCATAATGATCTTTTGTGTTATGCTAATAAACAAGGCAAAGTACATTGCTTTGTGACCCTAAAGGTCATTAGTGACAGTGTCTAGTATTTCTAATTACCTTGCTGTCATTTACACCATAAGAATTACACTTGACTTCTCACAATCTTACATGGACCACTTTTAAAATTTATGCCTGAGGTTCTAGTCTGCTTTCTCTCCTGTTTTCACAGACAGCACACACATTGCTTTCCAGAAAAATTAAAAAAAAATAATCACAGATTATTCTTTAAGAAAGCAATATTTGACAAAGCAAGGAAATTTTTAAATCTATACTTTTGAAACTGGTTTTAGCTAACACAGAAAGGCTGATTTGTCTGTTTTCTCTAACTGTGATGCTTTTTTATCTCATATAAACTCCATTTCACAGATATCTGTGCTCAGCTTTTCTTTATCACTCATAGCAATTATTTGTCCCTTACATCATAACACAGCTTCTGCAAATGCTGAAGATGCATTGAATATTGCATAACTATTAAGCACAAATGTGAGTATCACAGATTATAAAGTTTCAGGTTCTCAAAGCCTCTGCTAAAACATGCTTTCTGTTTCAGGGGTTTTGGAAATCATCTTCTTGCATTTATCCCAGATGAAAATATATCACTAATTCCCCTGTGGAGTTAAAGAGATGGCTTTAAGCAGTGGCAAAATTTTGAAACACTTTTCTTGTTGAGTGGGAAAAGACTGGGAGAAAGTAGGTTCCTGATTTTTTTCATAGCTGTAAGGTGTGAATCTACTGTTAACTTCACTTACTCTGGATTTTTGAAACATAGAAAGGTAGGTAGATCAAATGGGTTCACACAGACCTCTGCTCCCCATTGCACACTCTGAGACTTTGGTGCCCATCTACACAGACCAGGTTAATCCTGAAGAAAGCAACAGTAGCTTTGTAGTGTGGTGAACCAAAAAAAAAAAAAAAAAATCGTTACTTTAGTCAGCTGAAGAGAAGACTGTTTTTTCTATGGAAGAGGAACTTGTATCACTAACCAGTGATGAGGAATTTCAGAACCAGAAGCAAAACCATTTGATTATAAAAAAAAAACAAACCTGCTGCAATTGTTCTACTGCACATCTTGGGTAACTTCTGAATAGATAACATTTGTATGTCTAACTTCAGCAACTTTTTTGTATTCTGCTTATGACTGGATTTCAGTGAGTGTCAAAAATCAAGGAATTAAATATCAGTAATAATATCAAGATATTTTGTGAAAATGCAGTAGATTTATTTTAACAGTGCATCTCCTAGGTGCCAAATATGAAACTAGGAATTAGCAGTTATAATATAAATTAAAAACAGAAATATATTCATTTTCACTAGGGAAGAGCACTCTAGAATCAAGCAGCTTTATAAAAAATGCATTAAGGATTTTCAACATCATGCTAAAAGCTGTAGGCTTAAATAGAAAACATTCATTAAAATTTTCTACAGAAAGCAATAGGTTACTATCCCATCTGCAGAAAAGTGTTTCATTTGCAAATTAATAAGCTCTTATAATAGCTACAGCTGATTGGATTTATACATGAGCTCTATTGACTGTTTACTGTTAAACTTCAGCAAATCTTCCAAAAGGATTTATTTCTCCTTTTAACAAATATGAATTTGGTACCATAGCACCACACAACAGGGGCTCTAGCCCGAGCCTCACAGAATTGTGGCATGCTTCCAGCCTTTACCAAAATCCATGGAAGCTGGCTGATGGCAGATGCTACCCGAAGCCTAGAAGGATCTGGCCCACCCTGCCTTTAATGAAATGCTAAGCGACTGCCTTCAATGTGTCATTTAGAAATGCCTGAAGTGATATGAAGGGGAAGATATTCACTGAGCTATTTGCTGGTCACTGGGACAGAAATGACAAAGGATTCTGTCCATTAGTTTTTCAATACAGTATTCAATAGCAGTAGGAAATTGATGGTGTAACAGTGGCATCGCATTGGGGAAACTTATGATGCGGACAATAGCACTTCCAATAAAAGGGCTTTTGATTTTCTGTGTGTCAAACTGTTTTAATATTAGGGCATTTCTAGGTCAATGAAGGGTTAATGTAGCACCATAAATCATATCCAAACAAGAGCCCCGTAACTGCCTCTGTCGAAGAAGTATTCTGCAAAGGTCAAAAAAGCATTAAGAGAAGAAAAAGAAAAATACTCACAAAAGTAGGTTGCAAAAGCGATGTAGAGCCACATCTATTCCACTGCCCCAAAACTGACATTGACACAGCATACTAAAGAGAGTGAATAATAGGTGAATTAGAAATTAATGATTCCTCTGCTATGTAAATGGCAATTAAAGGACATGCCATGCTGCAGGCTCTGTCCTAAAACTCCTCTCCATTTGTTTGGATTGAAATTCATAGCATATGTAAATGCAGCAATGAGACCTGGTATGTGACCAAAAGCTGGAAATCTGGACACAATTTCAACAGATATGTTCTTAAATGTATGTTTGCAAATTCACCTTTAAAGAAGAATTTAAGGGGAGGAAAAAAGTGTTATATAGCTGATTTCTTGCTATGGGTAAATAATGGCTGCACAGAGTAACACATTATACCTTCAGAACAGCACAGTAGCAAAACTCAATAGTTTACATTGATTATAATCCTACACATCAAAGTGTTACTTTAACAAAGCAACACAGGAGCTGCTATTTGTAAGTGCCTTCTGTCCTGAAAGGTGCTAGAAAGAACAGTTCATGGTGTCAAAGTGTTAAGTTTTCATCTCATAAAACATCCTTTCATCTCCATTGCATGTAAGTGCAATTAATAAAATGACAAATTCAATAAAGAATAGAGGAGTTGCAGTAAAGGAATGTGTCTGTTGTTTTGTTCGTGCTCTCAGTTTAATATGGCTACATCTATCACATAAGGTACAGAGAAAAGGCTTTTGGAGCCAAAGAATCCTTCAGGGACCTTGTCAAACAGGGGAAGATCACAGCCTAATACTGTTTTACTAGTGAACTAGCGAGATCTACTCACAATAACAATTCCAGTCCAGCTTGGGGAGTTACTGTACCTTGTAGTCAGCCTAAGAAAAGAATGATTCAGAACTGGGTAAACTTCGACACATTTGTCATTTAAAATCTGCAAATTCCTGCAATATTCTGTGCTAGCATGTGAAACAAATGGGCTTCTGGGAGGGAAAGCTGCATTGACAAACTCAGCAAAGAGCAATTTTCTGTCATTTAATGAAGGATGGAGGGAGGCCTTGATAAAGTACCCACTCATTACAAGTTTGTTTTTGTATTTGTGTCTGTGTGTGAGACAGAGAGAATGTGTGAGTGTGTTGATGAAAGGGTAATCTCACTAGTTCAATCTTCTCAGACAAGTTGGACTTGCTAAAAGCACTCTTTATTTTCTTGTAAATTCAGTTAAACACACTTTCACATACATATCTGCATGTTGGCATTTTCTTTTTGCTAAATGATGCATATTGTTTATCCCAACTCATATGTTGTCTCCTTTCCTCTAAAATGCACAATCTGAATGATAAAATGTTTTTCCCTCCATAGCATATATGAACTATTAAAAAGATGGGGTAAAAAAGAAGTACAATCCCATACATATTGTATACAAAGTAGTCAAACACTTGGGTATTATGGTCAGTTTTCTGAACCAGGTAAGTCTGTTCTGTGTATCATTCCAGATAACCTCTGAAAATAAGATAATTACCTGCTCTCAGCCTCTGCCTAACAATGAAAGCAGAATAAGCAAACTTTCCACTATTGTCATGAATTTAACTTGTTTCTTATATCCCTAGGAAGGCTGTGGTCTTAACTTGAAACATATTAGCAAAGCATGTATTAGGAAATACTTGTAAATTGAGTGGATGCACATTATCTCCTAGTAACTTGTAGTCTCTCAAAGACTTATTACAGCTTCAAGTCAGTGAAGCAATGTTCATGAAGTTGAGGACATGAAGACACGGCAGACTGAGAGATTTGGCATTCAGTGGGCTACAACTCAAAAATATCATTCAATGTATTGCTGGCTGCTTCTATAATGAAACAGTTTTTATATTTTGCCTTTATGTATAATAAAGGACTGCATCACTACAAATTAATTCAGAAGTTTCCCAGTTAAAACATAACTATTCAATTCTCTTTTTTTTCTTTTGGGTGGATATCATTCCTTGGGTTTGGAGTAAAACAATTAACTATTTGAGCAACCAAAATTTAAAGAGCATAGGTGAGACTGGAACCATGGTATATTTATATTGAGCTCAGATTTTAAGATATTTGGTATTTGATAAGAACCCCAGGGAGTAATTCTGAGCATCCTGCTTTTGTTAGTCAATGAGACAGATCCACAGAAGGTATATTTTCTCATGGAATTCAGTGAAAAATTCTATCAGCTTGGATCATAGTATACATATAGTTTTTTTTATACAGAAGGGTGATTAGATTTACCTTAATTGTTTTTAGGACTCAAAATACTTATACTTGTGATTGTTAGACAAACATCAGCATGCTAACAGTGTATTTTTTCATAAACAGAGGCAATTTTTAAGGAATCATGACATCTTATGCTGTATTAGAAAAGAAAACCCACCAGAACAAACAAAAACAAAACTAAAAACATCATCCAAAACTCCAAAACCAAACCGATGAAATAAACTGGTAACAAGAGGAAAATCACTGTAATGCTAAGGCTTCCCAGCATTGAAATTAACAAAATTGTATCTGTAGGAGAAAACTAAAATTTGTGGACAATTGCTATTTCTTCCTGATAGTTTCTATAATTTTGAAATGCACACTTGTAATTATAAAGTCCTTATGTGCACTTCAATTCCATATTTCACCTCTCTTCTATCCCCCTTTTTCTTCTGTAGTGATAGAAAAAAAGCATCTGAGTAATTTTATATAATGCTTGGTTGGAACTGTAAAATGGAGATATGAGCAGTATTTCTCTCCTCACATATGGGAATTGATTACTAAACAATAATTTGTTTGATGCCTTAAAACATAGAACATCAAAACTCACTGAGAGTACGCATCTTGGTGTATGCCTGTTAGAATAATGACATTTCATATTAGTGTTCTAAAGTTCTATAGTACTTTATTATACAATCTGCATTTTTATAAGTACACTTCTATTTAAATATCTTAGCTACTAAATTATTTCAAAAAATTATTACAAGCATATGTCTCTGAATTTAAATGGTAAGCCTTATGAAGAGAAGATACCTTAGGTACCCAGTTCAAGTGATGTGCAAAGCAAAATATTCTAAATTCTTTAACATGTAGTCCCTACAGTGTTTTCAGCTAGGAGGCAAACCCATGAACTCCCAATACTTTTGAGATGAACAAAATCAGTGGTTTTTAACCAAAGCCACCCATGGGTTTGATACCGAAGCACTGCAGTGTATACAGCACTCTAGCTGGTATCAGTTCCCAAAACAGAGCCAGTGATACATTACACATTCTGGGTCTGATTCAGCAATTGCTTGTAATGCAGTCATAAATCTGCTTTTGCTGGACAGGTACATCAAACTTGAAACTACTTGCTATTTAAAGACATGTCTGGTCCCAACAGAAATCAGGTAATTTCCTCCAAATTTTATGTTAATTGGACTTTTTTTTTCCCTGTTATACCTGTGCCGTACCTTAAGTATGGATTATTTCTAGACCTTTTACCCTGAAATGGGATAACACATTTTAACTGGTATTTTAGTGTTTGGGCAAATACTAGATTTCACAGCACAGCTATTGAGACTGAGAAAGCTTGCTGAAAGTTTAAAGTAAACATACAGATAGGGTGAAAAAAATTAATCAACCAAAACAAAAGAAAACCAACCAACCAATAAAAAAAGTCAAAACAAAACAAAGAAACCCAAACAAACAAAAAAACAACAAAAAAATTAAAAAAATAAAAATAAAAAACCAAACAAGCAAAAAGGTGCCAAACCAAAAAAAAAAAAAAAAAAAAACAAAAAAAACCACCCTACATTTAAAAGAAAGCACTCACCATCTCAGACCTCAGTCCTCACAGATCCTCATCTGATCAAGTCTACCTAGATAAAATTCACCTCTACATGAATGTCACCAGTTTTTCCACACAACCTCATTTGGCTATTTGCACAGGATTGTTGCCTCAGTGGGCAGCCAGGATGCATTCCAGGAGAATGTTATTGCTTTACACCCTCATTGAAGGCAGGGTGGAGAATCATTATTTCTCTGAAGTACTGGGTGATTCTTTACTGAATGAGACAAGAGGCACTTCAGATAAAGAGCAACCTCATCTCATAATGCACAACGCTGAAAATAAAAAGTAAGTCCCTAAAGTTACCACTGCTTTCTGGAGTGCTGGTTAAAATAATGCTTTCCTGGGAGCACTTTGCTACAACTCTCCTGAAAACATTTTTTTCCTGAGGGATGTCCCCATTTGCTGAGTTGGAATGAAAACATAAAATAAACCCCAAAAAATATTAACAGAATTTAATGTTATTCTGAAGTATTCTGAAAGTATTCTGAAAACTTATGAAATATGCTTAATGATAGGAAATTTGCAGCAGATTCCTAACCTTTAGCGATGTTCCAAGGAATCCTTGATTTCTGATCTTTAACAGTGGCTGAATAATCATGACATAAAGAGTGCATAGAAAAAAAAAAAAAGGATTTGTTTACATGGTCCTTTCACTGAAAGTAGCTATTTTTAAAAGATTATGTAGGTGTTAGCAGAGGCTGCTTTCAAGTGGTAGCTTTTCAACAGAATTAAACAGAAGCTATAAGAATCCCTACCTATTTGTCCTGACAAGCCATGGAGCTCATCTTTTGTTTTAAGGTTTTTTTTGTGTTTCTCTACTTTTGTTGCTGCTGATCACTACTTAAATGGCATTTCCTCTATAGGCTATCCATGGTGGTGGACACAGCTGCACAGCAGAGTACTGTGCTAGCAGATGGATCCTCTTTCCCAGTGGCAGCATGCTCAGTTCAGGGTCCAGGGTCCATAAGTCTTGATCTGTAAGTACCATTTCCATTTCAAATCTGGTTCAGTCTGGCCAAAAATTAAAGCCATTTTAGTTAATCTTTTTGTAACTTGCCCTAGTTGATTAGATCATACTAGGCACTGAAAAGTGAGCTATGGTTAATTAGATCATATTAGGCACTGAAAAGTGAAAAATATAGTGAGGTGTATGGTCAAAGTATTCTTCTTCCAGAAACCCTAAACAGGCTTTTTGGCTTTCCATCAGAGAGATAGAAAAAATCATAAGATTTCTGGTTAAACTCAGTACAACGGCTTCTTTTCAGAATTTCAAATTCTATAAAACCAGTAAAATAACCCAGGGGACCTTTTTCTAGATCAATGAGCAAAGTGTCCTCTTACACTAAAATACTCCAGACTGCTTTGCAATGGTGTCCATATCTGGAGACCAATTCTCATGTTCCACCTTTTAGACATTTAAGCAGCAATAGAACATAAAAACTGCCCAAATGCCTCACAAAGATGAAGGATGTTTGAGTAATTGTTGCCATATTATTTTTTCTTTTGTATATTGTTTCAAAACATTATTTTCCTCTAAAACTTACTTCCAAATGCTCTTTCCCTATCTGAAACAGGAAATCAGATTTGCAGAACTGAAAATAAAAATTACTGCTTCTGTGCTTTTATAAATACCAGTCTAATCAGAATACAGTATATTATTGGATTTTTAATTTTCTTTTGAAAAGACCAAGCTATGTTAAGCAGCCTTTAGCAAGCTGTCACAGATGAGACCAATAAGCACATCCTGACTTAACACACATCAGGGGTTGCCAAGGATACACTGTCAGGGGACTAGGGTCAGGAGTCAAACTGACCAATATTGAGTAAATTACATTGGTTCGAATGATTCCCCCTGAGCTAGTAATGATATGGCATGCACATAGTTTTGCTCTGCAGACTGATAAATACTGCATTTGAAGGCTAAACAAGGAACAAAGCATGGAAAAATTATTCTCTATAGACTGTCATAAACATTAATTCACATCACTCTGAGTTTAAAAAATAGGATCATCGAAATTATCAGTATTCCTTTCCTGAAATATGCAACAAAAGGATTAAGGATTTTCACTACAAAAAGCAAAAAAAGCAATAAGCTAAAATAACTGGAAAGGGCAACATAGGCAAAAGGGAGCAAGTCACTCTTCATGCTTTGCACCTTGTATGGTCATTTATTGATGTGAAAAGCATTGCAAAATATTTATTAAGTAGAACTGTTAACAATATCTTGCAATAGCATGATGAATTACCTTATTCCCCTAATAACAATATTTTTTTCATCTGAAAGAAATGGTAAAATCTTAAAGATGCTGTCTAATACCTGAACTCTACTAAAACAACTTGTGATAAATTCACTGTGATGCAAATGAACTGCACTGAAGTAACTTGGGACAAAGTCTATTGGTAACTGAAAACATGAATATAAAAAAGAGCTTGTTTCTGACCAGCCAACATATCACACAAGAGCCTTTCTTAAATTCTCTGAGTCCTGGTGAGAAACTACATTTGTAAGATCAGAAAAGCTTAAATTTGCATTTATAACATAAGTTTGCAAATATGACACAGTTCTGAATTCTGAGAGATGAATGAGAATATCTTGTCATTTATTATATTACCTTGTTTCTTTTATAAATTCTTCTAAATATGTCAAGTATTGGGCAGAAGGTTTTGACTTCATTGTTTTCATTCCTTTAGTCCACATTTTTCTTTCATGACCATAATTTCCATCCTTTTTTACATGTGTTCTGGTTTTTTATATTATTAACTGAATACTTTTTTCAAGGCCACATTTACTATATTTTCTTCTATAAGCTATTTCTTTCTTTCTCCATGGTGCATTTCCCCCTCCCTGATCTTTGCTAGCAGGGAACACAGACAGAAAATCTTTTTCCACCTTCCACATCCGTGTTTCCAAACTAACAAATTTAGTATCTTTCAAAACAAGGTACTTTATGTTCTGTCAGCATTGCTTTAAAAATTGCTCAGGTCTTCTGTATGATGGTTTTTGTCACCAGTGGTTATATAATATTTGCATATACATGCACATATCATTGTTTGTTACCAAACACTCGGTACCATGTTGAGAACAGATTTCTCCATTAACCTCCTGTCAGAAAATAACATAACCTCTTTTTCTCACAAATGCAAGCTTTTTCAGATCCTGTCTCTCCTTTTCTGTCACTGTTTGGGTGCTGTGCTTTGAAGATAAACTTTATTGAAGAAATAGACAAAAGCAGCTGCTGCTCTCAAGATTTACTCTGCTTGTGCTCATTGTTATACAACAATAGTCACGGGCACTCTGAGCAAAGCTCACTGAACAGCCACACAGTTACCCATCCCTCTCTGGTTTGATTTGTACTTCTTTTAATATAGGAGGGAAACTGCAAGTTTCCTCATGGATGGAATGAGAGCTGGTCCATCCATTTTCCTCATGCAGGTGTGTAGTTTTTTAGCCTCAGTGGAACCTACCAGCCAATCGATCTTAAAACCCTTCTGGGGAAGAAGGAAAGAGTAGCAATGGATGATTGTTGTGGAGGAAAACCTACAGTTACATCAGGCTGATCAAGACAGCAGAGAAGAGCCTGCAAAGACAGGCACTTAGAAATTGCCCAGGAGCTCCTATTAGACATATATTTGGAAGTTTTCAAGGCCAGGTTGGAAGGGGCCCTGAGAAACCTGGTCTAGTGGACGGCATGTCAGGCTGGTTGGAGTTGGATGGTCTTTAAGGTCCCTTTCTACCCAAGCCATTCTATAATTCTGTAGTCAGCTCTCTTTTTCGGTGCTTCCACCAGCAGAGTAGAGAAGGTATTTTGTGCAGTAGCACAGTGAGGTGCCACCTCTCTGCTGAGCAGAAGCTGCTTACTCCTAGATCTAAGAGATCCAATTTGTGCAGCAGAAGAAAACAATGAGTACTGCTTTTTGTCTGATGCCAAAGTCCAGAACTTGTGTTGTCTGTCTGTGCTGGGCAGATTTCTGGAGTGCACTTAAGTGTAATTCTTAATTAAGTAATTTATTTCAAAAATAGACATACTCAACCTAGTCCCTTTTCTAGGAAAATTCTATCTTCCTTGAATTTATGTTTTAAAGCCTGTTGCAAAATAAAAGCCTAAAGGAAGATAATCATTACACATTCAGTGATGGGAAATTTGATGATGTGATGGAGCAAACTAGTTGGTATCTTCGGAAATACCTGTGCACTACCTTCTGTAGGCAAAGAAATAAATACTACACCAAATCCTACTTAATTGTTTCAGGAGTGCCACCACATGCAAAATTACTTTTTGGTTCCTCTTCTGCAGGACCAGTTGTAAAAGTGAGAAGGTACATTGCCTAGAGAAGGGCACCTTATATTGCTTCAGGAGCTTAGCCCTGACTGATTATTTTAAGTACACTTGTCTTGGTCACATAAGCTCCACATCCTACAGTGATTACATTGCAATTTCACTGTTGATATCAATAGAGATGTTGACTTATGAGTGCAGTACTAAACATATTCCACAGCAAATAATGACTGAGATTATTAATAAATCACAGTTCCATTTATACAATGAGGGCTAATTTTTTGTAAAGCTCACTACTTAAACTACAATTAGTTTATTTGTGCTTTGGCAGCAGAATATCTTTTTCTAAGAATCATGTTAAGGTCTTTGCTCAAGATTTTAGGTTGTTGCAAACAACTCCCTTTGCACTTCCAAGCTTTTCTCACTGTTCTTTTGGAATTTGCAGCTCGTTTTCCTCGATAATGGTGCAAAGGTTTCATTTCTCAAAAAAGACAGTAGCAAAAAAAAAGAAGACTGAAGGGAGCATTGCAGGTTTACTCTATTCACATGTCTTCAATTTGTTGAGAGCTTTGTTTTGCTAGAGGCACTGTCTAGTTGTTAATTCAGTTAATTTGAAGGACCAAAGTGAGCAAAAAGTTTCTGCTGATAGAAAAACACCATAAAAATTATATGGTACATTCACAGGCTCTCTATGGATATACTACTTTTATATCACCTGCCTCTTAAAACAAATAATTGCCTGGCACTGTTTCTGCTCATTTACTACAGAAATATCTGCACGCCCAATCAGTTTGTTTTATTCAATGCCCATGCAGCTGTATCCTTGATCAGCAAGACTAACTAGAATAACTGACAACTCCTTACTTTACAAAGCGAGTACAAAGCAAACATAAATCAAAATGGAAACCATTAATGAGTTTGCCTGAGTCTATAGAGACTGCAGGAAGATCAAAAGAGAAGTATGTTGTCTTCCCAGCTTATTCTTATCCCAGAATGTCTACATCCATCTTCCATGTTCCCATCTTCTTCAATTACAAAAAAAAATGTTTATCTAAATACCATATTTTTAAAATATTCTTCCTGTTCAAATTTTGTAAAAAGTATGAAAGAGAGTATTTTACAAAATAGATCCATGCAACATAAATAGTCAAAGTTAATTAATACAGAAGAGTATTTTCAAACTAATGAAATCAGCTTACATAGTTTTACTGGTTGTTTAAAAGCCCAATTTAAAAAAAAAATCATTCTCTGTAAAGGAGGATTATGTTTAACAGCTTCCTATTGTATTTCCAAAACCAGTGGAATCTTCTGAAATCTCCCAATTTAAGGCCTCATTAACTTATGCAATAACTTGCACGGTGAAGTCACAATGCTGTAGTTAAAGGTCAACAAGCATTTAGCACAATTGTTTAAAAAACATTCTATAAGGAGTAGAACTCTCCACTATGTAGTTAGAGCTAACTTGTTTTGCACTCAATGTAGATATGCAAAATAATTTTTATATAAGAATTTACTATCTGAAATTTACATTTGAATTTCAGAAAATATTGTCTTGAATTTTACAAGTAAATGGAGGTGTTTAAGTTAAAATACCTTAAAAATGGATCTTTCCAAGATATAGAGCAGTCACTTTTTCAACAGAGGGATAGAATCATTAAACAGCACAGACTTATCAATCATGCATACCAAGGAGTTCCAAATTGCTGATCATTTTACCCATTAATTTTGTAAGAAAATTTTATCTTTGAGACACTAGCTGGGTGAAATGAAAATGGGCATGGGGAAGTTGGCTGGGGAAAAGAAATTCTATAGAGAAAAGAAATAGCAAAAGAAAACAGGAACAAGATGCTGTGGATATGTGAAAGGCCGGCTGAATGAAGAAACCTGGGTTCATGTTTCTCACTTGTCTCTCTGCTTTTTATCATTGCTCTGGTGATAAAACAGAAGTAAAAAGAATTTAGCTGGGTCATATGCTTCATTTATTAGGATAATCCAGAGAGGAACAGGACAGACAGAACCTCAATGGCTACTGAGGCAACAACGTCAACCATTTAGTATGTTCAAAGTAACATTTTAGATAAATTAACATAATGAAGAAAGAAGATTAATATTTCCTCTTAAATGTCACTTGTGAAACCACTTCAAGAATGCCATGTCCAGAATGGTTTCCGTGGTTTATGAAAGACAGTGGTGCATAATAACTGCATAATAACCATGTGCATTTACTCTGACTAGGACAAAGAAGGCACTATTCAACCTAGATCTCTAGTGCAAATATTTTTAGCCTGGAATAAAGACTGAATAATCAAAAAACCTTCATGAATCTATACATTTGCAGAAATAACCTACCAAATAATTTCTAAGCATGGAAAAGAAATATATAACAAGTAAACTCTTTCCTATCTATTCTCAGATATCCTGAATAGGCATCTTCAAAACTTAAAAAAGAGGAGAAGATCTTAAAGTTGTGATATCTTAAATTAGAAAAGAATAAAATTGTGTTCTTTATTATTTATGAGAATAATTTGAAAAACAAAAGTCAACCTATTTTTTAAAAATTCCTGTGAAAACAATATCCAGGTAACCAGTCTATCAAATCTGATCAATTGTTTATGCTTAAATTTAATCACATCAGTTCTTCTGGAAAATAATATTATAACCACCAGATTTCACAATATTTAGAATATAACACATTTGATGTTGTCATGCAATATTGTGGGTTTTATACATATGTTATATATATTTTATATTCTTATTTGTATATCCTACATACTCAGTTCTGTATTCTGTTATAAGCATATACCATAAGACTGTTGGAATACAATGAGGGATGGCTGCATTAGGGAGATTTTGGGCAGGTCTGTGCTAATGTTTTCATTAGGTAAGGCACTTCTGAAGTTAATCTCTTGACTGCCTTAGTTGTTGTGCTTTGGTCTGCATAGTGGGATAGTTAAAATGTGTGACTGGGTTCTTTTCTGGTGAAACTCAAGTAAATTATATTTAGTGTTCTCCAACTGCTGCTGTGAATTCAGCCCACATGATAAGATTAAAACTAATCCAAAATTATCTCATCAAAATAGGAATGAATTTTGGGTATTCAGTGACCGTTGATTCTTCCTACACACAGATTCACTTCTCTTTGCACTGATTACTGTAGAGACATCTTTAAAGATTTGGCAACTACTGTAAGTTTCCTCCCCTGATGCTGGTTTGGAATGTGTGTAAAGACCAAACTGCCCTTGTCCAAATGCATCACACTTGAGCCCTCATATGAGCTGTATTAGCTATTTGTCTGTTTCTACACAGATTTTTAAGTTCCTACGATTTTTCTTGTCTGAATGATGAACTTAAAATTTCATTTAAAGAAGATGTGTAACTATTTATTTTCTATAAAGAAGAATCATTCAGAGAACAGTAATTCAATAAAAGGCTCTGAACATGGACTCTATCCTGTTGCAGGCAGTAAATAACCTTCAGAGAGCATAGGACGTGCCTTTGTGAAGGAAGAAATAGAAAAAAAATGTTACCAGTTTCTACAGGAAACGTTAACTTCCCTACCATGGGTTATCCGTAACCTCACCTTAATTACTCTGTTAATGAAATGTATTACTTTGCCTGGCTCAAGGCAGGCTAGAATCTCTCTTGTGATGCTGAAACTGAAATTTCATGTGCCAAAAGCAAGCCCAGGAAACATTTCCAATATTGATAGTCACAGAGCTGCGTGTGCCAAAAAACATCCACACACCACTTGGTCACACACATTTATAGTAATTCTGCAAAACAAGCTAGTGCAGAGCAGACCTGATTCTAAACTGCATCACTATGACTTGTATTTAATGTGTTATTCCAGGAAAGCACTTAAGCAGATTCTCATGGCTGACTTACATTAATGAGACGTAATTACATGCATAATATACATTCTGTAATGCTTTGTCAAAGAAGGCTCCATATCACAATGATGGCATTTGAGTCCCTTACTTTTCCTATAATATTCAAAACTCACAGTGTTCGATATGTAAAATTTTCTTGCAGTGTTCTTCATTTTTTTCAAGTTTTTGAAGCAGTTATCCTTGATTATATCTTTTATTAGACCTGAGTATTTTGAAAGGTTATGACTGACTCACATAAGCTTATTGTTTATGTTCTCCTAGACCCATAAATGCTCTTATATCAGGATTTCAGCAGAAGTTAGATTCTAACGTTATAAAAATAAACCAGATAACATTTAATCTACTATATATAAATAGTATTCCATTCTGAATTAAAACAAAATCTGTGAAAGTCAGACAAAACAAACTAACCTACCTTGCTTTAGGTTTTCATTATTAGGCACACATCCTGATCAGAGTAATTTGCAAGGCTATGAGAGTCTGCATAATACACTTAGAAATATCTGTAGTCTGTACGAGTCCATTGAACCTGGGAGTTGATACCCCTTTTTTCACAGTTGAAGACAACATCTTCATGTTATTTCAGAAGGGATATTTTTGATGATCTAACAGAAAAAAAAAAAAAAAAGAAGAAAAAACCAAGCCAAACATTATGACATGAAAAAGAATTAAAATATATCATATGGTTGAAATAGCTTTTGTCAGTTGCCATGCATGTGTTTATGTAATGCAATTCTTTATGTAATGACTTTGTGTTGTGGGATTTTTCAGGCATCATTTACTTTTTATATACAGACACACAGCTTCTTGCTAAACTGGAAGGAAGCTTTGTAATCTTGCATATAACGCCTGTGCTTTTCACCTTACAGTGGGCAAGCTATTAATTTCTTGAGTAAAAGGGATATTACAGATGCTTGGCAGAGAGACATCTCAGCAGCAGGCAAAAAACGAATACTTGCCTAAAAAAGTGTCAAAATGTGGATGTGCCTCCAATAATTTAAAAAATAGAAGGTGATAAGTTGAAAATGTCAGGTAATTGGCAGACAGATAGAAAGTTAAACTGTGTCCTCAGTGAAGAAAATTAACCAGCAGCTGCCAGCAGAGGCCCCAAGGTCATCTGAATGTCAGAACCAAGTAAGGGCCAATCATTCAGAAGGGGTTTGCTGCTGATATTTGCCCTCCCTGGTCATTTTCAGATCTCCCAGGAACTGCCCTGAACTACTGCCAACATGTGTTCATTTCTAAAAATTACATAGATTGTGATTTATTACCCATCACGCTACAAAAATCCATTGTGAATTAAATCAGCCCTTTGTTTAAATTGCTCCTCTGCAATACGTATCATATCATCATAAATGACATTGAAGTTATAATCTACAGTAGTCTGCTTCAGCCACTGATAAGGCTCCACCAAGGGACGATCAATACTTACTATTCATTTTTGAAATTATCTTCACATTGATCCCTGAACAAGCGCCAGCAACACAGAGGCACAGTGGCTTTAATACAATAATTATATAAAGGTTTACAGGCTCATCCTCCCAGCCAATAAAAGCTGTCAGCTGGCAGGGACAGTTACAATCCCATAATCCATCAAAATGCTGTTCTCTGACCTATGGGCTTCTGGGCTTTCGGCAAACCTCGATAAACATGCTTATAGAGGAGAGAATAGCAACAAACACGAGCAAGCAAAAGCTCCAGATTCATATTACCGATTACAAAAACATATCTCTTATAGCACATCACCCTTTTCATCAGAGCAACAAAGAGGTGCATTTTTATTGTAATTCAACCAAGAGCGAGTGACCAGATGTGTGTGTATATTCTCTCACAAATTCAGTCTCTTCCTTTCAGCAGGTGACTTGGATCATGTTGTAGACTCTAATGAAGTAAGCTCATGGAACTAGTCTGAGATATGGCTAATTTGGGGAGGAATAGCTACGCGCTCTACACACAGGAACACAAGACTGTTAGAAGTCTGAAAGTAAAACACTGAGAGCCTAAGTATAAAAGGAAGCTACCTTCCAGGGGCAAATGAAAATCTGGATTAAGTCGATTGTGAATGACACTGTAGCATTCAGCCAAGATGCCAAGCTATCTTTTTTTGTATGTGTGAATTTTTGTTTTCACATAGATGGGGCTAAACAAATCAGTTTATTTATTAGTTGAGCTATAGAAGTTCAAATTTTGCATATAAATTGAAGAAGTATAAAAGAGGGGAGCAGTTATTTAATAAGCAAAGAGTTTGGTGAAGATGTAAGGATTTACTCCAGCTATATTATTTCCAATTCCAGAATTTCAAAAGGAAAAAAAAAAATAAACAAAAAACATGGTTTTGCAGTAAAAAGTTTGAGGAAAAAGAAGGCAGAGAAAGAAATTGAAGATATGCAACAAATAAATAAAGAAAAAAAAGATAGTGCAAATAGCATGTACTGGCACAGTGCTGGAATACTTAATAATGTATAACATCAACATTGCTTCTTGCATTATTGCTTGCCACATCATTTATACCCTTCCTCCTCTAATGATCCCATTGTCAACTTCACAGTATTATCATGTACATGAGAAGCACAGAACCTGGCTGGGATTAGCAGGCACAATTTATGTTTTGAATTCATCCTTTAAACGCCTTATTTGACTTACTAGAATATTGATGAACAGCTCTTTATTTTTTTTTTTGTCATCCAAGATTATGTTAATAAAAAATAAAAAATTAAAAGCCCAAACAAAAAACCCCAACATACTATAACACCCTGAACGCATTCCCATGTTATATCTCTAATATTTGATTTGAGAAAAGGAAAACAGTATTTTAAAGTTTCGCAACATTATGCAGAGTTCCTTTAGGAAAAAGTACAATTTCTATAGAACATTTCCTGGTTACTTCTGTGGTTTGGGATAGTTTTGATTTGTTTCCAGCCAATACAGAAGACATTCCACTGTGGTATGATTTGACTTAACTCCAATGTTTAAGTGTGACAAATGATATTTGCCAACTGAAAACCTTGCCTGTGACTTGACTTTCAAAACTCTAGAGTAGACCTTAAATGCTTCTAGTGTCAATGAAACAGAGGCATAAATCTGATGAAAGATGAAGGCAAGTGAAACTTAGAGAGGAACACAGTAGAATTTTAAAATCCTTAACTTAGACCACAATGTTCATATTAATTATTTGATAAGGAAAAATTCTTTCTTAGAACAGTTATCTCTTTCATTTTAGGTTTTGGGTTTGGTTTGGGAAGTCTTTTTTGACCAGTGTTAAAAGGATTTTTTTTTTTCCCTATCAATTGAAATTATTGTTCTTTAGTGTGAAATACAATTTAAATCACCATTTTCTTCTAATTGTTTCAAAGACAAATATATGTGTGTGTTTAAATTGTACAAAAAGTCTTTCTCCACTGATAATGGTAAAAGATGGAACAGCTGCCACCCATCAACATGCAACAGTAACCAAAGTAATGTTGTGCAATAAAAGTAGATCTCTTCACAGTAAAAAAGTGTGCGGTGGCCTTTGTGAGGTCGAGTGCATTGCTCTGATTCTCTAACAACTTTCATTTACTCAGACTTTGATGGTCTATTGATAGCTACTTATTTTCCCCTCTGTTCTTTTAGACATGCAGAGGAAAACAGTATTTTCCTATCTGATCTTGGAGAGCGCATCAGCTTGTTCTTAAAAGCACGAAGAATCTTGTATCTTTAGAAAAAACGTAGTTCCCATATGGAATAACAACTTTAAAATACCAAGATAATTGTACCCAAATGACTACAGCAATATCCATAGCCTTAACTGTCAAATGACGCTTGGGTCTTAAACTTAATATGGGTTAAATCTTGTACAGGATTGCCTGTACTTGCCAAATTGCTTCTCCAAAGAAATGTCTGTGAACTCACATTAGTCATATACCTCGGATGACACCTGGATCACCCTATTCCTTCCAGTGAGTTCGCACAGGTAAGACTGATTAGCACTCTAATTGAGAATTAATAAACACTCCAGTTAATGACAGTTATAGAATTCCCATTGCCCCTTATTGATTGCATGGGCTTTGCAGATGGACAGTAAACCGTAAAATAAACCCTCTATAACTACACAAAAACATCCCCTCCTGAAGCCCCACATATTTAAAAAAAAAAAGAAACATTCAACATAAGAAGAAAATGCAGAAAACTGCTACTGCATTAATATAAATTAATTACAGGTCATACACAGCTTTGGTCCCAGGATTGGACTTCCTCTCCCTAACAACAATCTCTTCCCATTTCTCTGGCAGCTCAACATGCATGCAGGAGTTAAAGACCTACATTAAGCAATCCCTACCAATGCAGGATTCTTTCCCACAGTGCATGTAGGCAATAACATGCCTAAAGAAGGACAAATTATAAAATCAACCCACCATAATTTGGGATTTGTCATCCAGTTATGTGAAAAGACTGGAGCAATTTGCCAACATAAAGACGGTCTCATACAGTGTACTGTCGACAGCTAGTATTGTAATGATAATGAAGCAATCTCTGTAGAACTGACACAGATGCATAAAGTGGTTTCTGAATCTGATATTAGCAACAGACACTCAAAACAAAATTGAAGTATTCTTATACATGTAAAGGATTAATATAAATAGGTCTTTATGAATACAAATGCTTGAAGCATCAACTACAGCAGCAATGTTTAAAATGGGAGTAAAACTTTGCTTTTGGCTAAACCTAATTCAGATGGAATGATTTTGTATGAAATTTGAGAATCTCAAAGCAACTTGACACTTCGAGGTTATATCATGATGGCACTACACTGACATTTTGAACTGTTATATCTCAATATGGAGTAAAACAGTGCAAAGTTTGTTATGAAAGAAAGACACATTTAAAGAAGGGTCAGCTAAAAAAAATAAGTCAATCTAGATATACTGAAGCAGACACATCTGTGATTTAATCTCATCGGTGCCCTTAGACTATTTGTTTTAGGACATATGGGAGATACATCCACATCCTAACAGACTTTCCAAGTAATACTGATCTATATGAACAAGAATAACAGTCATAAAAATTATATTTATCTTTGGTTTAATAAATAGGATAGCAGGCCATACGTTGTAGTTGCATTTCTAAAATGGATGCATATGCAAAAATTATTCTCTAATACATCCTTAATGGAGATAAAGGATAAATTCATTAATGCATCAAAAAATCATAGTGCACGTTTTCACGTTACAGATCCCAAGTAACCAGCAATCACATTGCCTTACAGAATTGTGAATCCCTTCTATTACCATATCATTCCCTAAAATGAATCATTGCACTTTATATCTACAGAAAAAAAAGAAAAATCAGAAAATTATTTCAACATTAACAGAACCATCATAGTAGGTAGATGAGGATGCTGGAAGTTCAAAGGAAAATAGAATAGTCTAGAGGAAATTTTATAGTGTAAATAAGAGGGATCTGTCAATGCCCTGACATTAAAGCAACAAGAGGGAAAAGTAAAGATGTGCACAGGAGAAAGAATTATTCTGTCAGAGATAGCAGAATGATCAAGAAAAATAAATTAGGACTTCCATAATGCAGATAAACAGCTGTGGCACTTGTAAGGGGAATATTCTGCCTTCTGTTAAGTGAAAGCCATGTTTTAATGGTTTCCAGCAAGAGTTTAAAAAAAAGTTAGTAGAGTTAGCAGAGTGTAATTTACTTATGGAAGGTCAAGAAAAAGTTCCATCATTAGAAGTAGATAATTAAGAAAAGGGTAAGAAACAGGTAAAGTTAGGAATATGATTTTATAAATGAAACAAATGCTAGCCTTGTATTTTGCTTTTACTTAGCAATCAAGAAAGTGGAGAATGCTGCACTGAGAAAAGTAGTTTGGTGAACAGTTGAAAGATAAGATCAGACTACTAAGAAATTAAAATATAAGAATCACTCCTGATAAGGAAGTATAAATTTACACTTGCACCACTGATTTCATGAAGGGAAGAAGAGATGGCAGAAAAATGAAAAAAGGGGAATTGATGGCTGATAGGTTCAGGTGTTAAGCTGTGGTCCTCAAAAATAAAAAAAAAAAAAACAAATAAAAAACAAACAAACAAACAAAAAACCACTTATGAATTAGCAATAAATAACATGGAGAATTAAGGAAGGGGGAAAAATAAAATTTAAAATCATCACATTTGCAAGCAAAATGATAATTTTAGAGTGATCCAAAGCATAAGAAAAGAAAATAGGCTGCAGAAACCTGTACTGGAATTTCAGTACTGTACATGTGTTCACACTGTTCCCATTGAGGAATCTCAGCTGGATCTCAGTGACAAGACATTGCAGAACTGGCCAGGCAAAGAGATCACCCTGGTTTCCAGAAGGTTTCTGTCTTGCTCACTCTGAGGGCTGATGTGCTGGGAAAAAAAGCTAACCCATGCAATAGGACCTGGGGGTCCTGATGAACAACTGTCCATGAGCCAGCAGTGCCCTGGTGGCCAAGAAGGCCAATGGGATCCTGGGGTGCATAAGGAAGAGCATTGCCAGCAGGTGGAGGGAGGTGACCCTGACCCTCTGCTCAGCCCTGGTGAGGCACATCTGGAGTGCTGTGTCCACTTCTGGGCTCCTCAGGACAAGACAGACATGGAGCTCCTGGGGATCTGGAACATCTCTCTTACAAGGACAGGCTGAGAGTTGAGCCTGTTCAGCCTTGAGAAGAGAAGACTGAGAGAGGAATTCATCAATGTCTATAAATATGTGAAAGGAGGTTGCCAAGGAGGTGGATCTAAGCCTTTCTTGGTGGTGCCAAACAATTTGACAAGAAACAATGGGCAGAAACTGGTGCACAGGAAGTTCCACCAGAGCATTTCTTTACTGTGACCATGCACTGGAACAGATTGCCCAGAGAGGTTATGGAGTCTTCCTCACTGGAGATATTCCAGACCTGTCTGGATACACTTCTGTCTACTGTGCTCTAGGAAGATCCTGCCTGAACAGGAAGGCTGGACCACCTAACTTGCTGTGGTCCCTTCCAATCTGACACATTCTGTGGTCCTTTGAAACCATACAAAATGTTCATCCAGGATCCTCTAGGAGTGACTACATAATGGTGCAAATCTGTAAGAGAGAGTAAGGAGAAAACTGACCTTCCCATATTAACAAGACCAGGAGGGAGATATGTGTTCAGCAAGACTGTAATAGAGGCAAAATCCTTGTGTCACTAAGAGACAATCCAAGGAGGATTAATCAATGAGATATTTTGGTTTAGGAGGAAAATAGTAGGAATGCAGATGAAGGAAGTAAAATATGGTTTTTTTCCTGTTTAAGGGTGTCAAGTTGTATTTTCATATATTTATCATCTATTCAATTACTAAATCCTGTACTCTATGCGTGTACAACAAGAGGCAAAAATTTACATAGAAGATAGTAACTAGGCAAGATTTTTTGGTACACATATTAAAAAAAAATACAGTATTTACTCACGACTGGCATCTATTGTATAGATCTTTAGATCCTAGGGGTATTATTTACCTAGTACTCATGAAATATATGTATAGATACACAGAAAAAATTGGGGAAAATATTTAAGTATCTCTGAATATTGGTTAGCTCCTGCAAACAGGTTTTTCAGATCTGATAGTAACTGGTGAGTGATCTCCCTGTTTTTATCTTGACCCGAGAGATTTTTCAATTTGTTTTCTGCTTACATCTTGGTGAGGAGGGACAGAGGGAGAGCAGCTGGGTGGGCAACTGGCAGGTGGCCAAGGTCAAGACCATAGGTAGACAATGAATAAGCTGCTGACATCGCAGTCTGCATATAACACAGAAAATTCTGTTGCTTTATGTTGGTAAAGGAAATATTCTGCTATTCAACATTAAGCAAATGGTAGCGGCTTCCCTATATATTTCAGCTGGGAAAAATCAAGCAGACAGAAGTGATTCTCAGAGCAACTGACAATCTTTGGCTTCTTTGTGTAAAGGTTTTTTTGGCTTCTTCTTATACAAAGAAGCTGAATTCTATTCAAATAAAATTAATCTCAACAGTACTGCAAGTTCCTTCATCTACTGTGATCAAAATCTGGCAAAGGTTACCAAGGTTTGGCTGACCCAGTTTATTGCATTCCTACCAAAGAGATGTTCTACAAAAGCTGTGTTTTCAGTAGAAAAGAGTTGGTAGCAGACAGCTCTATTTATGAGATGTAAGGGTACAGAAGGGTTTCAAGAATCAGATTGTTGAGCTTCCAAGGTGAGAAATTGAAAAGTTTTACAGGAAAGGCTGCAGACGTGAATATGGTTTAGTTAAACCAAATATGTACATCTACCTTTTAATTAGATTCTTTGTCTAAAATACATGTTTGTCATGGAAGGACTCTTTAGAAGAGCAACCTAAAAAGTAGTAATCACCTGAAAGCTACATCCAAAGAAACTCCCTGCAATACTGAAGCATTTTGTCCCAGCAACTGCTTGTAGAAGTTAATTATCACCAATGTTGTTTCCTGGATTTGAATCAAGTACAAAGAGTATTCCTCAGATGCCTGTTTTTGCAGCAATATATTCTCAGCTATATTCAAGAAATTATTTTATAAATATCAGTCACAATCATTTTATTGCCATTATTACATAGGTCTGAAATATGAGTTGATATCCAAGTCTGTATTAAGCATTTGAGAAACAAAAGCCCTGCTGTCTTTTGCAGTGTCAAAAGCATATTGAATGTGTTGCCTACTATCAACCAAATGTTTATGCAAACTCCAAATTACTTGCTTTAAATAAGTCTGGCTTAGAGATACGCAATACCACCCAAATCTAATAAAAATATTACAACAGATGAAATGCTAAAATGCTGAGCTAATACTTTTAATACACATATAGCAGAATGATATTCAAGTAATTCCATCTGTTGCTAAAGGACACATTCTGTCAGCATCTAGTATCCCTATGAACAGGATGTGGAATGGGAAGAATAGTTATTTATAATCACTAATTGCTGTAGAAATTATATGGTTGCTAAAATAGGAAAAAACTACATAATATTCCTGGGAACTTCATAACTTAATAACTTATCTTTCCTATGGTTATACAAACTGAAGTTCACCCTCTTCAGCATCTGAAGAGCTATTATTTTTTGTAGTTAAAGACTAATTGAAACAAAAGTAGGTTTCATAAAAGGGTTAAACTAACCAATGCAGTTTAGTAACACCAATGTCTTGTGTTTAACATGTAAATGATGGGTAATTGTCGCATACAACCAGTATTAGAAGGAAAACAGTTATGTCTTGTCCTTATGTAACATGCTTAAGTTAAAGATATTTGGAATAAATGAGGGCTTTGTGGATGGGACGTTTGGCTATGAAGTACTAGTGAAATTAATGTGTAAAGTGCCTGTAGAAAGCTCTTCTAGGGTCAAAAATGTGATTATTTTCCCTATCCATCCTTTTAAAAGCTATTTCTAGGGTATCTACATGTTCATTTCCCAACATTGTTTTTAATCCTGCTTTACCCTGACCTTTCTTCAATATTTATAACAAAAGTCATAAACTACTTACAGAATATGATCTAATAAGATGATTATGGAACATCTTAAAACTGTAACCACCTTGTTTGTGTTTCCACAACTTTATCCATGACTAACGTGAGATTGAAAAACAAAATTAATATAGAGGTACACAAACTACAGAATACACTTTCTGGTCCTGCAAAGGACCTTTGTCCTTTGCAACCTTCAACAGTATTCTCTACAGCACCTGTGTCATGTCAGCCATCCTTCACATTCATGTAAAGGCACCTACAATGTTGATTTCTCTACTAAGACAACTTCAAAGATGGCAACCAAAAATAAATATTGATCAAACTGCTAAGAGATGAAAACATAAACTGAAAACTACTAATAAGTAAAAGTTAACCTTCTTAAGTGAAATAATAGTCTCTCTTGCAAATGAAAATGCTTTTATGGTTTGTATGGTGTATTTGTATGGAGTTTTTATGCAATATATCTACAATGCAGAGATAAAGACCTTTTTCTTGCCTATTAGGATATAAAGCAATATGAAGAAAAATTATTTGGGCAGGATTTTAGCAGTCATAGTACAGTAAAACACTTGAAGGCAAACACATCAGTTGTAAGTCTTTGGACTACAGATTTCAAACAATAGAGGGCTCCTTCCCAGAAACTGCATTACTGAGTACACACAAAGGTCCCCCACTAATTTGTTGTCTCAGCCATGTAGAAGAGGCTCAGTGTATGCTTCTAGGTCATTATAACATTAGATAATATCACATATAAATGTTAAATGACAGTCACATAAGGACATATATGAAATACTAAAGATACTCTAGAAACTTTCTCTTGTATTTTTATTTAATTGCTTTCGACTTGTAACAATAGAAAAGTACTGGGCTGTGGAAGAACAGCACTTGCCTGAACAACAGACGATGTATCTATTATCTCACTTCCATGAAGGTCATCGACCTATGACAGTTGGAGTAGCAGAAACATTAGAAATCATGTGCAATTTAATCTTTACACAAATAAAGGAAAAGTATCACAATGCCTGAATAATGAAGAGTCTCTCAGAGAAAAAGAAAAGTCTGTCCCTGAGGATATTCTTCATTTTCTTTCCTGAGCTGTTCCAATGCGTTCACACTATGAGATTCACTCACTGTGCTGACACACGTATTAATAGTATTTTGGCTGGAAGAGTGTAGATGTTCTAAAGTGATTGCAAAGTGCATCTGTGACTCAGTTCTCCTTTCATTCATTCATTACTTCTTCATGTCAATTCTGGGGGACTATTGTTCACCGAGAAACTGTCATCAGGATTGAAATTAACTGTTTTTTCTCCCACTTCAGGCAAGTGTGTCTTTATGTTACCTCCTTTCCAGAACATGCTATGCTATCTTATCTTTTACAAGGTTGGTGATGAAAATATTATATCAGTTTCATTTGAAAATAAACAAACATCAGGAAAATGTGGAGGAGCATGCATCAGAAGAGAGGATAACCCATAAAAGCATTTTTAAGTTATCAGTCTATATTACTCTTCTGATAATTTCAAAATCAAGAAAACAGAAACAAAGCACTTCCAATTGCAATTCCCAGTAAGCTAATAGTTAATGAAAGACTATAAGTTTATTTTCTATATTCTAAAAATGGAACCTTTATGTCATCAAGAAAGGAAAGGGCAAAAAGTAATCAAGAGTCAGAAGAGGTCAGTCATTTCATCTTGTTGTCATTAACAGAAAATAAAGGGTATTAAAAAATATTTCCATAGAAGAAGTGCTGCTATTGACAAGCTGCAAATGACTTGAATTCTCTATTGGTCTGTCTTTAAGAAGATGACAAAGATTATTAGATGAAGATTACGAAAGTTTTTTTATTTATTTTATTTTAAATACCATGCTGCAGATTTTGGAATAATGAAGAAATTACTATTTTTTTCAGAATTATTATTTTATTTTTCATAAAAATTGTTTGGACCTTTCTTCTTCTTTATGTGACTTTATTGCCATTTGCAAAAAGAACTAGAATAATATGAGTTTTACTTGATTATGTTGTCTACTGTTTAAAAGGATAAAAATGTTTCAAATTTCTATTTGTAATTAAAATGGTGACAGGAACTCAAAATTTGAACATTTTTCAGGTTAATGAAATAAAAAGGTATCATGAAGGGTTTTTATATTTAAATTCAACATTAAAAAAACTCAAAAGGAAACATTTCAACACAAACAAAGTAAACATAATTTCTATTTACAATTGAGTCAGTGTATTTTACCGCAGTATTATTATTTCAGAAAAACAACAGCACAACAGAAGTATTTATGAAAATTACTATTCTTTCAGAATATTAGTAGAAAAATTATATCTCCTTCCACAGTTTATTAGACTTTTAAATTTGAGAGAGTTGTGAGTGATATTCCACAAACACAAGCACTTTCATTGATGTTCCACTATCTGAATGCTTGGAGAACACCAGTTTTATTCATCTAAATTAAAATATATTAATTTTCTACTTAGAGAAGGACATGGAGAATTTATTCTCTGTTATTACTGTGGAATTGAGTTTTGATATAAAGAGGGAAAAGAATGAAACTGACTATTCATTTAAAAAGTTATAGCAGTATTTACAAAAGTTCTAGGTTTTGCCTGAAGCATTCCTTGAACATGCCTTTTTATATATGTATGCACTACCTGAAAGAGGTACATCCATTTATATAGTTGTTTGCCTCCATTAATGTACTAAGAGAAAGAATTATTATAATTTACAGATTTGGCTACTTGTAATGGTACAACTGAAGCAGGAAAGTGTTGCTTAAAAAAAAAAAAAACATATAAAAACTTCATTTCTTCTGTCAAGATAACAAAAATTTCTTCATTTATCTCCAGATAAAGTATCACGGATTAAATTATGGTTGCCACTCTATTAAATCAGGAAGTTCTGAAAGACAGCATTTAGAGAATTTATTCTGCTGCACACATGCAGCTATGACATGCAGAGCCCATAGCTGTGTTCACATTCTGCTGAGGAAGCTGGAGGTAACAGAAGGAAGAAGTGCCTTCCTTCTCCTTTGTGCCTGCCTCTGCCAACAGGAAGTTACACCATGGAAAGAGCTTTGCTTAAATCTGTACTCTTCAGACAGACAGTGCCACAAATGAGGCACAAAGACAATGCCTTAAAAAAACCTTTACCCTATAAATCTTAGTAACATCTCCAGACCCGGAATTTCTGGGGAAGAGACAAAATGTTTGTATTAGCTATGCAATCAATTTACTCTTCACACACGTGTTGTTTATCCTCTAAAGAGGGAGGAGTACTATTTTTTTTACTTCCAGATGCATATTTTTATAGCCAAACATTCTAATTTCTTTAGCTTTCCTTGGGAAAAAGTTGTATACCTCAGTTTTCCCAGCAACTCTACTGCAAGGAACACAGATTGACAATGTAAACTAAAAGAGAAGATAAAACTTACATCAGATCAAATGTGCATAGGCCAAAATTTAGAGATTAAAAAATTCCATTGGATAAAGAAGTAATCTTCAAGGTGCATTATTTTGCTTCCCTAAAGAAAACACCCCTGGTTTTGTTTCATGCAAGAAAAAGAAATGTATTATAAATAAGGATGGAATGCAAAGAATGTTATGACTCTGGCAGCAATACGGTAGACTGTGATGTGCTTGCCATTCTGAATAGAAATATCAGGAACATAACAGTCAAGCCTGCTCTAAATCTATAACTATGCATGTTGCCTTATTGCTTTGGCTTCACGACCTTGTCTCTCCTTGACACATCTCAACATTCAAATCAATGATGATAGACATCAGGGTCTTGTGGATTCTCCTGGGGTCACACATTTTATGTAACATTTTTCATTATCTAACTACAACTTAATCTTATATATTAAAAAATTAAGGATATTAGCTTTTTTATTCCTTAATTTTCATATTTTGTTCCCCTGTGATACATGTTGTATATCTGCCTGTTTAAGAGCCATACTTGTTGAAATTTTGATGCACACTCTAATGAAGATATTTTAAATTTAATTTTCAGGAACTTTTCCCCAAGATTCCATTTGTGTTAATTCACTTATTTATAGAAAGTGACACAGTTTGTAATTTATGTGTAGAAAGAGATATGTTGCTGCTGTGGATTGCCAGTATGGTCATTCAAATGAAGGACATAAAAAAAAAAAAGTAAAAAAGGTAAGAAACAGCTTTCGTTCCAAGTTAACTTTGTAATTTTCCTGGGTGTTTTAGATATTTCTATGATTTGATTTCTAATACCTACATAGGTTTTTTATTTACTGTCCAATATGAAGACTCCTTTACAAAATACTACAGAGAAATCAAGTAGACTAATTAGTACTAAATGCAGATGCCTAGGCTAACAGGTAGGAGCAAATACAAATGAAAGAGCTGAAGCTGTTCAAAGTAATCAATTTTTTGCTGGCTTTGATTCTTTGAATTCTGGAACACGATTTCATTCCTTTTATTTTCTCAACACACAAATTTAGTGTTATATACCTGAGGCAAAGGACAATGTACCATGTAGTTAATTGTCACCTTGTCAATTATGCATGAAACAAACAAAACAATTTAATTCAATTTGCAAGTTCATAGCAATTAAGAAAAGGTGTAAAGAATCTTTCCTATCACTGAATTGAAGACTTGTATTTTCTAATTTTTCTATTATGTAAACGCATACAAGCTATTAAATTTTAGGCTGTTTTCAGAAAAAAAGAAAAAAATATGAAATGACCATACAGTCAAGAGTTTGAAACACAGAATTCATATGTGAAATGTGTGTAAAAAGTAAGGATTTCAGTCCTAAGTATCTTTTCCCATTCTTTCTACATAATAAGGAAGGAAAGCTACACAGCTGATCATGTATTGAAGCAGGAAGCCTGGAGAGAAAACTAGGCCATATTGTCAATAGCAAAACTTTTATAGATTTGACAGAGTCCAAAAGCTCAACTTGGAATACAGTCAGGGTTTGACACAGCCCGAGTTTACATTTTCATGTATTGAAGCAAGGATTAGAATAGTCCAAAAATGGGAGAATCTTGATGCTCCAACACCTATTTCACATGCTTCAGGTCACCATAATCAGAGAAAATGGCAGATGCCAAATTGAATAGCCTGGATTTAAGATCTTCCTAATTCAGAAAACTTATTATATGTCCTCAAAACACATGGGAAAAGCGCAGATAATTTATACAACACTTGGCACAAAATGGATGATTTTACTTCCTGATCCTGCAAATTGTTCCTAACTTAATGCTTATGAATATTCCCATTTGAATCAATTGGATTATTTACATTCATTAAATTAAGCACATATATAACTGTTTTTCAGATAAAGGTCTTAATTACTTTTAAGGTATTGAACCATTTTTCTTCAGACTTGACTCAATGAGAGCTATAGATCAAGTCTAGCTAGAAGTTACTAGCATTATCTGGGTTTACTTATCTACCAAAATTGTTTCTAACCAGGATATAAAAAGAAAGTATTTCCACATTCCCTAGTGACCAAAAAAAGTATTTTAAAACAGTCATTTTACACGTTTGTCAAGAAATAACTGTTCATATGAGACACTTTTATAGAAAACAGGAAATGGATTATAGGAATGCATATTTCAGTAAAGATAGAAGATATTAACTCCTTGTCTATTCCCTCATGATGCATAACTAAATAGGAACTTATTATTTATTAAGTAGTATCTAGTTTACATCTGAGGAAGGTGCAAGGAGGATATTGAGATACATGACCAGAAAAAAATTACTGTTCTGGTATTGATAACCAGGCGCATGAAAACAGAAGAAATGAGAAAATGAAGAACTTAAGAAAATATTGGTCTTCCTAATATACATATTAAGAAAAAAACAGGAATACAAACCCCCACTTTTATGTGCTCTTCATACTCTCTATGCCTAAGTAAACAAAAAATGAAGGCAATATTCTCCTATTGTGTGAGTGGATCTTTTTAAAAAACTTGAACATTTCCACTATTAAAATTAAATGCTGTAACAGCATGAAAACATGAAGATAAGAAGTATTAAATGCTGCTTCTGAGATGACTTTCATTAGTTCCCTTATGCAACTGAAAGTTCCAAATGACTGTTTTTCTGCACACCTGAGACCACGTCAGGGTCCTCAAAGGGGTTTAATCACTGGCTCAATTCCCAATAGAAGCTAAGACAAAACACGCTATTTCTTCCTATCATATTAAAGGGGCTGGTGTGATGCACACCCTCTCTGCTCCTCCCAAGGACTTAATTTTGTGGCTATTTTCTGTAAAGTGCCTTGAACATACCAGTTTCAGTCCAAATGGTTTTCAAAACTCCAGCAGCTTTTCCACCTACTTTCACAACCTATTTCTATAACACATAATGCACATGTTGATTAATAAATGCCAAGCAGTAAGTTTGAGGAAAAGAGAATTAAACTAGCAATGTGTTATTTTTCAAAGACTATAGCTAAAGTTCCTGGAAGAAAAAGTCCTGTACCTCTACATTTTCTTCACTTGTGCTGCCAGCCCACACCAGGTTCCTGATCCCTAGTGTGGTAAATAAGGGTTCAACTCTGCCATCAGTGCAGTGGTGGGCATAAAGTTCAGTTATGAACTTAACCCAATGAAATGTGTCATTAAAGTCCTGTACACCTCTATCAGACAACTGACTCATTGTCCATTATCATGCACAAATTAAAACAAAGCCCTGAAAGAAAACCTAATAAATTAAAGAACTGTGAATGTAAGTGGAACCTCTAGAAAATTATCTCTCAGAATAGGCTTCCCTAACAATAAACTCACTATGTAGCATAGCATATAATTAAATCCCAACATTTTCTGTGTTTTATGAGCATGAACAAAAAATCTCAGAAAGTAGCAGAGTTTGTAATTAATTAAATCATATCCACTTATTTCTTAAGTGTTCCTTGTATATACAGGGAAAAAGAAAAACAAACTAACAACAACAAAAAAAAAAAAACCAAACAAAGAAAAAAACACCTCCCTGATGAATAATATCCTTCTGACTTTTCTGGAATCAGGTTATTTGCCATTTTCTTTCTGTCACCTAAATCCAGAGCTGGACAAAATTAGGAGCTTTTTTTCCCCTCTCCCTTACTTTTTAAAGTCTTTTCTGAGACTTCAAAATCAGAAGGTAAACCTCATCACAGGTTTATTTTTCACAATGTGCTAAAATTAATAGATGGGAAAAAAATGACAGCCCTTAACTTTTGGGAAAAGCCTTCAGAAAAAACACGGAGTAAGTCTTCTCAGTGTCCATCTGCATGTCAGTTTGCTTATGGATAAAGAGAAGAACAGTAACCTAATTCTTTCCAAAGCTTTTAAGTGCTAAACTAATCACTTAAAGTTTAAATAAAAAAATATAATGCAATAGGCCATGAGCTGACCTATTTTGGGCCCAGGCATGCATAGATATTAGGGATTTTGTTAGAGTTAGCTGAGATATAATGACAATACTTTATAGCAAAAAAAAGATTTAACACAACATGCCTTTCATGATCTTAGCTCGACTTGTGGGTCTTATGCGAAGGAGAACATTAATCATAAAATATGAGAAACTAATACTTTAATTCCCTTTCCACCAATCCTATGGACACATGTCCCCCAGCTTATTAAATATATTTCAATCTGCTTCAGTCACATGCACACACATTCTGTAAGTTGAGGTGGAACATGATCTTACCCTTGAAACTTTAGGTCTATTTACACTTCCAAAAGTGATGCCGGATCAAGTTGATTTGGTTACGTTAAGCATAATTAAGAAGCTGGTATAAATAGCACAAGGATGCTCATTTACCAGGCTCTACCTTGTGCTTTGAAGAGATATGTTACAGTCTTAATTACAATGGCTCATTTTCCCCAGGGCACTCTGCTTTTGACAAGAGTCTGAGAGGATGGAATTTTTATGCAACTTGAAATGTAATAAATGCACCAAACTATCTCTTGAAACTTAACTGAGCTGAAATAGGTAGCTGTCCTGCTACCCTTCACCAGGGCATGTGCTGTGTGTGTAGGGCAGCAGCTGACTGAACAGCAGATATTCCCAACAGCACACATGGGTGAATCTGGTTTTGTATCAGCTCACCAAAATGCCAAGTGGAAACATTCCCAAGCATGTCATATAATCTGAACTATGTCTTAAGTGCAATGGCACACAAAAAATCCTCACCGAGGATAAAAAGTTGTGTAGTTGGTAAATTTAAAAAGGGCATTTTAACTATTGTTGTGAGCTCTCAGGAAAACATATGGTTTATAATCTTTCAAAAAATGCAAGTTAGCAAGCGCATGGAATACCCTGAAAAGTTCTCTAAGTTTGAATTGCCTACGCACTAAATTACAGAGGGCAAGAATTCTGTTCTTAGTTCTCTTATTGAAAAAAAAGCTAAATTATAGTATTTCTCCTGACTTCAGAAGAAGTTTACAGGAAGTCCAGTGAGAATTCTGTCATTGTACAGATGGAGATATTATTGAAAGGAACAAGCAGAGCAGAAAATGTCAACATCTACATTTCTCCCACAAACAAGAAAGGGTGGTCTCAATTAAGTATCTGAATTTCTCTGGAAGCAGGATCAGGTTTGGTACTGGTTTCTGCACTGTCCAAAAGTGTGTGCTCACAAGCAGAGTAATGAGTTTACGGTACACCAAACTGCACAATGTTTTCCTTAAAAAAAACCCAACATTTTCCTGTAAAATCCTGAGGGTACTTTGGATTGGGAGCACAGTTGAACAGTCCATGATATACTAGCATTGTCCACACTCATGTTGTGGTAAGATCTCTTAATGATTCTTGCTGTATTTTAAGAGCAGATTTCACCCCAAAAATTCATAATTTTCCATCTTTATTTTGTTCTCATATAGTTATTTTCAAAATAGCAATATAAATAACTAATAAAAAATGTTTGTGAAGTGAAAGAAATAAACCCAAACCAAACAAAAACTCAAACACGTCCCTCCCCCCCAAAAAAAAACATAAAAACAAAAACAAATCCTGGAAAACCAAATATAACATTAAGTTTCCATGCACTGGGATCATTTGCAAACTGAAAAGTAATATCCTATCAGCTGCTCTTACATCTTCCTCAAACACACGTGAGTATGGTATAGAACACATGGCAAATTACTAAGTCTCTTTATGATTCAGATACAGAGGTATCACAATAATAAAAAAACTTTCTATCCCTGAAATAATATACTGTAGAACTGACAGGGGAGGCTTAAATATGTCTGGCTAAAAAAAAAAAAAAAAAAAAAAAAAAAAGTAATATACCAGGCTTAAAATACTATATTCTATACTTCTTAGCAGGCAGCTAAAGAGGGTTTATAAAGAATGATGGATGTAATTTTCTTTTGTGGAAAAAAAAAGTTATAAGCAAAAGAACTGAATTTAATCTAATATCACTAAAGCCTGCCATAATCTTATGGAGCATTTGGACAGTACCTAAGGCCAAGGAGATGATCCTGAATTAGCATGGTATACAAATCAGCTTTTTGATTTTTATCAGATTATCTGCATTACTGGCTAATGCTGATGCATTCTGCAACATGCAGTAAACACTTCTAAGCATCATATTTCCAAAGTGTAAAATATCTTCAAAACAGATCTTAATTGTTTTAGCAAGATAAAGCATGCTACTTTTACATGAATAATATTATCAGAATCCCATTAAATCTCTTCATTTATTATCTCTAATGCTACTTAAAAGAGAAGTTAATAGAGTAATTCATTCTCATACCATGACCTTGGTCACTAGTACATGATGTTTCATATTCATTATGCTGAGTTAAGTGAGGGCTCTGTTATAATATCACTTAATTTATATTCTGAATAATTCTCTGGGGACAAGTTGCTCTTGTGAATTATAGTTCTATCTAAATCACAATATTTGAAGACAAGTGGAGAGACCAGATAACTATTAAACAACATGTTTGCTAACATAAACCACTATTCCAGACTCTAAGCATGAAACCTTGGGAATATAAAGTTAAACATCACAGTATTTTCCATAGTAATGTCAAGGTTGTCTTCAAAATACATTAAAAAAATGTATGATCAGTCAGTACTTTTGTACACTCATAGATTCCTCTAAAGAGAGCGATTTGCCATGCTATAGTGGCGAAACCCATAAAACTTCTCCCCCTGCAACACATTTTTCCCCCTAATAATTTTAAGGACTAGCAAATAACTGATGTGTTTTTTCTTGCATTTAAGGTTCTCTTCAGATCAAAGTCTAATGCAGTTATCCACTCAATGAAAAAACATTACTTGTTTCCTACTGTCCAGCTGAAAAATTATAGTTTCTTTGCCTTCTACTTTCAAGATCAGTATAAACTGATGAATTAAAGGTTCAAGAGCAAAATAATTTTTATAATTCTAGTATGCAAAAGACCCCATCTTGGGAATCAATCAGCAGGTTTTGCATGAAAACTTTAATACCTGCAATCTTTAATATCATGATATTCCCAGACTACTGAGCATTTACTGAAGTAAGCTGTTTTGAGGGAAACATCATCATAAGGCTACACAGTTATTCTCACACAACCACTTCCAGAACTCAATCTGTCTCTCCAGTTAAGAAAATAAAATTCCATGCTACAAGTCTGGAAGCTCAACTTGGAACATGAAAGCTAAACTGGCATGTTATCTTTTTCATTTGTATTCCAGTGTCAATAGAGAACTCACAAACCACACTACTTATAAGCCCTATTTTCTTCAATGGATCAGTATGCAAATGCAGGAATTGATCCACTCAAACTAAAGCTAAGCAAATAAATTCAATATTATTTTAAACAAAAGAGACTCCAGCTCTTTTCCCTCAGATGATTTTACATAAAATCATGCTAAAAAATCTTTCCACCAGCATGGGATATAGATTAGTTTCCTGCTGAACACAGACCAAATCTGAGAAAATAAAAGTTGCAACTTTGTTAAGCTGTTTTCCAAATGAGAACTGCACATCTAACATCTCTACCAGCCTTTTTGGAATCATAGTTGCATGTCCATCTTTTACCCATACAACGTAAACACAGCTTTGGAGTACAAAATTAACAATGCAGAAGTTTTCAAGTTAAAACCAATAACAGGAAATTATATCTTCCCTCCCTCACCCCATTGTAAAACAAAACAACACAGAAATTTCCACCACTACTTAAAAACCTCTAAATTGAATTCTTGCCAAATGTTTTGGTGGATTAAAAAGTCACAACACATAATGTTTCTGCAGATCTGGGCCTCAAGAACCACACTCAGGAGTGCAGAGTAATTTGTGATGGTTTAAGATTTCTCTGGCTCAGGTGTCCTACCAGTTCTTGTACATGACCCCACAGATGATGGTCCTCAGCAACAGCACTGCAATATGTCAAATCCTTCAACCCACAGTTCCACAGACACCTTAAGGTTCCTTAATCTACCAGTGAAGGCAGGTCTGTGCCAGCATACCAAAACATGAACACAGCTGTAGCTAAGGCACAGGCCTCTTCCATCTGCCAAAAATACTCCAGAGACAGGAATATCTGGACAGACCCAAAATCTAGACCTCTAAGCCACAGTTTCATTTCCCAGAGATCACAGAAGAGTTGCACTGCTATGACATGCTCAGAGACAGTCAGCTCAGTCAGCAGAACACAGAATCCTGAGCTTCTGACTATTACTGTGCACATACATCAGCCTGAGTGGTATCTCGTATCTCAACTCACCACGTCGTGGTGGTTGTATGAATGGCACTAGGAACTGCACTGGAAGCATAATGAATGATTTTGGCAGCTCTGAAGTAAAAGGTAACAGAATATGTAGGATCTGGATGTCTCTGACTGATACATTATGATATATTATAATGCTGCTGACATGTCAAAAGACATGATTTAGTAGTCACTGGTTATTTCAATTTACTCTTTTTACGTTTTTAATTAGTAAATGAGTCCCTCATGGTCGAATGATTAATTACACAGTAATTCACTGCAGTGCCTTCCTTTCCAGTTTGAGTGGAGCACACAGTATATAGAGAAACTGTTTGGAATATAGACTGACACTATAAATTATAGCAATGTGTTCACATAGCTTTAGTTAAGGTTGTGTCAGCACTCCCATTAAGAACTCCTGTTTTCAGGTTAGTTAAATTTAGGCAGAGAAGGTTCATTCTAGTTTGCAGACTGGCATACAGAAACTCAACCAGGGAATAAACGTGTGTACATAAGGAGAAGGTGAAAGAAAGTAAAGGAAGCAGGCACTGTAGAGGTTGTTAAGACGTGGGAGGGAGACAGCAGGAAGCAAAGAAACAAAAAGCAGCTACCCTTTGTTCTATGTGATTATAAGTAATAAAAATGCATCTCCATTTTTATTTCTTCCCACAAACAGGTCCCAGAAGATTGCAAATATCATCATTACAACTGACAGAGGTCTGAAAGACCTTCTGTAATGCTACCCAAAGCCAGGGCATGAGGAACAGAGTCCAGTTTTCCTTTCAAGTCCTTGACACACTGTCCTATTTGACATATGGCACAAATACCAAATTTTCCTCAAGGCAGATACAAGAGTCAATTTGAAAAGCTTTCAATATGGTGTATGGGTAGATATATAGGGGATATTTATATATATATATGTACATATATATACACATACATATAGGTATATGGATAGTCTTCCAGTGCCTAATTGGTTTACACTTTTGATTATGAGTATGGCGAGCAGAAGGCAACAGAAACACCATATCTATCCAGTTTGGAGTGTAAGAGGTACCTCAAGACTGGAAACTGCAGAGTTCTGGTTGTGTGATTCCAACAGTGAGTCCTCTTTTACTTGTAAGTGGTTTAAATTGATCCATTGACCCTTCAGTTGGTCAGAGCATGGAGCTAATAACACCAAGGTCATAGGTTCAACCCTTGTATGGGCCATTCAGTTAAGAGTTGGACTTGATGATCCTTATGGGTCCCATCCATCTCAGACTATTCAGCGATTTTGCTTTCAGTTGACAAAGATCAGAAGATCCAATGTACACTGAGAACATGACAGTTCCTGAAAAATCTCTTATTTGAAAGAAGTTTGTTGGATGGATGCTCACAAGCTGTGTGAACACTTGGCTCATACTGTAAGGCAATATAATCCAGTCTATCAGAAGTGGTTTAATTTGGTGGGAAAAATATTCTGCTTTTATACCAAGAAATTCAGGAAGTTCTAAACTTACATTCTCCATAGCAGAGAGTTAAGGTGGCGACAGCAAGAATTCAGGGTTCATAACCTTCCTATGTCTGCATGTTTAAGGACTATTAGTAGCCCTAAAAGTCACTCAGCTTTGTGCAAATGTAAGACAATGCTAAAGAAAATGTATGTTCACACTCTCGCCAAATGGTAACAATTGATCAGAATTACAGGGCTGGACAGTTTAGATTAGACAAATTTGATTTATTGAATAGGATGGTCCTAGTTGTAGTACAATACATGACACTAATAACTGAAAGATCACGCCATTCATTGGAGAAAATTCTTTTAATATCAACATTAGAATCTCTTGCATATTAAATTGGTGGGACACATGTTTCATCACTGTTCATACTAAAAAAAGGACTAGGAAGAAGAAGCTACCTAGAGTTGTTGAGTATCCTGCATTACTATTTCCGTGAGATAACACACTCATTTGGTAACCCATCTTTAGGATTTATGAAGATGTCATCTTTGGAAGAATAGAAAAATGAGAAATCTAGAAGAGCAATTTCCTTGAAATCACATACTTCCATCCTTTCCTCCAGGTCATCACCTCTTTCTGGTCATTGAACAGAAAATGCAGTCTTCCTGAACTTAAATGCTCCTAAACTGCACCTTGCTTGTATATATTATATGAAAAATATTCATAATATCCAACTTGTTTAAAGCCACATTGCTGTAGATCTCT
>NC_085046.1:60024962-60057462 GCF_963662255.1 Cinclus cinclus
AATCAGTTACCTAAGTACCTTAGATGACTATCTGGGTAAAACCATTTAAGACAATATACTCGTTTCATTCTCATTTAATTCTGCTCTTAAATGGCCAAATACAATCTTTAGGGGTTTTTTACTGAGTTTTGACATACAGGAAGGAAGAGTAACCTCACCCGAAGCACCCAATTTAGGAATACAACTCCCTATGAAGCAGAGCCCTGATAGAAGCTTTATTAATTATAGAGCAGGCATAGATGCTTAACTTAAGCATGTAATTAGGTTACTTCCCTACATGGTACCCTACAGGGTACATGTAATTGGGGCAGCACTTCCCCATGTTGCTCACATTTTGAATTTCTAAATACCTACTGTATCTGATACAGTTGGATTTAAAAAATGCTAACAAATAAACATCCTTTACAGGAAAGTTTCCAATTTACCCAGTAAACATTTAAAAGGAAATCCATTTCATTTAATGTCCACTACATTGTGTAACATATGGGACAGCACTGTCTAATTCTGAAGCAAGATTCTTCCAGTGGTAATGAAACAACTCATGCTCCTCAGTACCTGAGTTGAAATTAAACCTGTGCTCCAGCCGCATATCTGGTTGGGGTTTTTTGTTTGTTTTGTTTTGTTTGTTTGTTTGTTTGCTTGCTTGCTTGTTTGCTTGTTTGTTTGTTTGTTTTTAATGGCAGTTTGGAACCCATGTAGTCATATAAGCAATCAGTCAGGCAATAGACACAGTCAGAAAAACTTGACTAAAGGCAGTCAAAGGAGAGAGTTTGAAGAGGAGTATGGGCTGAAGAGTAAAGCAGAACCACCAAGTAAACAGCACCAGCCTTTATTTCTGCCAATTTAAAATGAATGCTGAATTTAACCTCCAGAGGTCTTTAAAAAAAATAAAATTAAAAATCTATTACAGACTGTAGGATGAAAAGCACACATAAAATGTGTAAATAGTATTCTCTCATGAATGACAAGTAGCTCCTACATAGCACATAAAGAATCAAAATCTGGATCAGGTTACCTTTCAAACTTGAGTATAAACAGGCAGCAAAATAAATCAGCGTATATTTCACATGCTGCAAATTGTAGTTCCTAAAAATTCAAGAAAGATTCCTATATGCTCATCACTACACATTTCATAATGTAGAAAGGAATGCATTCTGCTGTTGTAGCAGAGTGTGCAGGAGTAAAAGGGCTTATCTGAAATGCTTTTTGTGTTCAAAAAAGCACTATCCCTCCACCCTAACCGTGTAAATAAAATAAAGTATGGTACAAAATATTTGGAATTTTCCTGTCCAAATATGGAATTGTAAGATGCCAAGTAACCATATTCAACTCCCTACAGGACAACTACACTGTGCTGTTCTAACCACATACAACTAATCTAAACTGTCACACACCTGCAGCAAGACAGAAGAGAAGCTTTGTAGTGATTAGTGTTCAAGATGCAGCAGAGGCAGGCTGTCCTTTCCAGGAGAGCACAAAGAAAGGAAATAAATACATCAACTCTCTTCCTGACTGTCAAATTATGAAAATCAGTCTTGGAATGCTCCCGTACAACCTTGCTATGAAACAAGGGCAAATTTAATCCTTCATACTCAACAGCTTGGCTGTAGTCCAGGAAGGTCCTCAGCATGAAAGCTGAAGTGATGCCAAAACCTGAATATCTAGGAGAGCACAAATATTAGATTGAAGGATCTATTAATACAGGAATGACTAATACTAGCATTAGGCAGAATTTATCTGCTATTTTACCAGGGAATTGGAGTGTAATGCACTTCATCTGTTTAAAAAAAAATCCTGAAGACATACCCAGGTGATTGTACAGCTAAGAAAGATATCTAGTGCACATGACCACAGGTTTCCAGGCACTCCATGTGCATTCCACAGGTGAATTATTATCATAAACAATAAAATATTCACCAATGGCCACATGAGCAAATAGGAGTAAAAATGGTAGCAAACCCATTTTCCTTACACTCCAATGTGCCTTCTGTCAAAAAATGCACCTAAATGTTCTGGCACATGCAGCCCATCTTCATGCACAATGCACAGGTGAATTGGACTGGTGTGCCTTTGCACAAGGGAATAGGAAAAACCCCCTTGTTAAAAACTGAGCAGTCAGCCCACCTCGTGTGCACCAACATCCAGCTGGATGTATGCCAAGACTTTAGAAGTCTCACTCCTAGGAATTCATTCTTTAGGTGGGTGGTGGTGGTCGGTTGGATTTTTATGGTGGTGGTCAGTTGGATTTTTGTGGTGTTTTGTTTTGGGGTATTCTTCATTTGGTTTGGGGATTATGGGGTTTGGAGAGGGGGAGTTTGCATGAGTTTTTGACTCTGTTAAAATTATTTTTTTAGTTATTTATCTTTTGCTTCCATGCTATTACACAAGTCCTGGACCAGAAGCAAAGTCCTTCTCTCAGCAGTCATCAGAGACAGAAATCACTGATCTCAAACTCACAGGCATTAAAAATGGTGAGACAGCTTCCAAATCTAACATAAAAAATTATTTTTCTTGTACTGTATGTAGACACCATGCATCAAAAAATCCTCACAATAGAGTGAATAACCTTGAACTATCCTGGAGAGTTCTCTGAAGGAGGAGCCATACTGGAAAACTGCACTTCTACAACGTGTACATGTACCATGTAACCACATGTGATGTGAAGAGAGGTATTTCCCAACACAGGCAGCTAAGCCAAGGGGATAGTTGCAGGTTTTATGGCAGCTTCAATGGGAGTATGGGTGGGAGGAAAAATGAATAAATATAGTGCATGTTTTAGAGATTCCTGAACAGAATGGGAAGGGCTCATTTACCACTACAGTCCCTCACCTCAACATCAGAATTAAGTCAGGTTTTGCTACCAGCTTTACTTAAGTAGTTAAGACCATTGATACAGAAATCATATCTAAAATGTCTTTTTGTAGGTCTTCCCTATGATCAGGAAACGTGCTGGAGGGTCACTCAAGTTTTTGACAGCTAAAAGTAAAAGGGCTAAATACACCTTTTATCTTTCAGAGAACATCTATAAGATACCAGCAGATACTGTGATTCCCAATTCCTACGTACAACTCCATTGCCGAAGCAGTCATTTCTTGCACCACTGAAACATAAGTCTTGCTGGGACTAGAAAAGAGCAAGTTTGACAATGTCATGCATGACAAATCAGTTTGAAATTTTGAAATTTTATTAAGATTAGGTCTAAATGTCCAGTCTCATGGCTGGCAGATCGACTAGCCCTCAGATCTCTGCCAAAAACTCCATTCCACAGAACTGAGAAGCTGGTAGGGATACTCCATGGCTTTCACAAGTGTACACACGGAAACAAAGCATGGTGGAAGAAAAAGGTAAGGTTGTGGACAAGATCTGACTGCACCTAATTGGGTAAATTTTACACTTTGATACCCGCTGTACTTTCTAAACCATTGTATTGTAATCTCATCATTATAATATTAAGAGCAGGCACCTAGGGGCTAAAATTAAGAAGTTGAGAGTTTGGTTTATGATGATGTGGTTGAATTGATGTTGTTATAATTGGTGCATTATTTCTTCTGAAAGCAGTGAGCTGGTAAACACAGTAGCTAGGGGTATGTAGGAGTAATTATTGTTCCCTGCTGTCAGAGATCATGGTTTTAAGCTTATTTTTCCTTAATACTAAATTGACAGATTTAGTGTTTCTCAAGGCAAGTTGTTTTTCCTGCCTTTATATATACCATACAACTGGCTTTTCTGGAACACAAGGCAGTGTATTGTATGGAAGTTATAAGAGTGTTTATAGCTAAGAATCTCTTCATATTATCATATTTACTGGTATCACATCAACCTTTAGGCCCCTTTGTAAGACATTTATAATAACAGAGGGCCAAAATCTTGTCATGTACCAAATATTGTTAGCCAACATTTGGGAAATTAACATTGTAAATAATATTGGATTTCCAAGGGAACTTCTCCATTGCAGAGATCATTAAAGTGTGCAGACCCTTGTGTTAATCTACACCTGGTATGGCAGCTTTAGACTAATTACAAAAGACTGTGTGGTACATTGACAGACAAAACATTTGCACAGAAAACTATTACAGAAAAACACAGTCACCAGGCTGGAATCATATTTCGTATGATTCAGTAGGATCAAGCACTAGGATCGAATTATGAGCAGTGAAACGGGTCAGATGATCCAAGGATGTCAAAATGTACTTCCATAGCAGCAAACAAATCTGCAAATAAATTTTACAAATGAAAGAGGTCAGAGAGGGAGACAGAGCTCTGGATCATAAAGTATTTCAATCATTTAAGAGACTGATTTGGACAAAAACAAAGCTAAAAGTAAGATAAGCATGCATGTTTCTTAAGAAAGAGTTCTATTATTTTCCTTGTCTATTAAAGGCAAATAAATGGAAATTAAAGACTCAGTTTTGGAAAAAGAGGACAACACAGGTTAACAACACTGAAGCCAGTCCCTGAATATTTTTAGGACAAAACTTGGAAACAAAACAAAATAAAACAAAAATAGTCCTAATAGATTTCTATACAAACATTTAATATCAAAAAATGAAAGACTTACAGAAGAGAAAAAGATTTATAATATATTCCAGATGTGCCTCCTATCAACATCCATGCTGGGCCATTCCTGGTTCAGAATCCTAATTATTTTGCAAAAGTACTTAAATACAAGGAAGTCAATGTAAAATATATCTGATTTAATCCTATAATAGATGTGCCTGAGTAAGGAGACAAAGCTAAGCCTGAGGCCTTGATTTCCCTGAAGAGTTTTGTAGTAATACAATTTTTCCTGTAGATTTTTCCAAACTTTTACATTATGATGTCTTCCAGATTTGTGCAACCAAGACTTCATTTTAGAGCATCCTTACCTTTTATGCTGAATATTAGGAAAAAATATGAACTAATCTCTGTCCAATGACTGAACCTTGAGGAGCATCTCTAGTAACTGCTGGATAATTTTCCTAATTAATATAAAAACATCATTTTCCTTCCCATATAAGGATTGTTCTGTTAGCATGACTTATTATACTCTTTCCTTTTAGAATACCTTCTTTAGTTTTTGCACTAATGCTAATCTTCCCAGTTGTGAAAATTTCATGAGGGCATGTAAAGATTAAGGGAAGTTTATATTGAAATTATTTGGTGGAAGTCTTTTTTAGGACCTCCATGTCGATCCTTACAGTAACATTTTTTTTTTATAAAGGAAAATTTACCTAATAGGTTTTAGCCTCAAAATGGAAGACTAAGAGGCCATATTCAGTCTTCAGTTTAGATATGCCTGTTTCTCAATAACAGCTTCCATGAACTGCTTAAAGTAACCTAACAATGGTTGTGTCAAGCATCCATGAGCCCATGTGGAATTCACACTCTCCCTGGGTTGTGAAACATCCAGAAACACTGGACAGATGGCCAAAGTCTGAGCAGAAAAAAGCCTGTTTTACAAACCATCCCTGCTTGGCAAGCACAGACCTCTCTTAAACTCATCTCAAAACCACCTATTTAATAATCCTAACGCAGCAGATCCAATTTTTCCCAAAGAGGTAATAAATACCACATACCATGGTATGCTTCCACAAGTTCTTCCAAGGCCTACCCTCTGCCTCTAAGACGAGGTTGAAAATGGTTGAAATGACACACTTTTGAGCGTCTCAAAAGCCAGATGGCAGTGTCAGAAAAGAATGCAACTGATAACACAGAGGCATGTGCACTTCTTTTGGCCCCTTGAGACATTTCTCAAAAGTAGCCCAGGGAAAACTGCAGGCTGTTGGGAGATATTTGTATGCCACATGCCCATGTTTTACTCCTCCTCGTCATTCATAGCTTCAGTTCTCTCAGCAAGGGATCTCTCACAAGCACTAAAACTTTGATAAAGATTAAATGCTATGTTAAAATTACTTTTCTGGCAGCCAGCTCTGGATGGGAGGATTCTTCTATTGGCTGAAGTGCTGGGTGCAAATGATTACTTTTAAGTGATTTTGCAAAGAGATTCAGCCTAAACACATTTAGCAACAGGACCGAGGTCTGATAAAATACACAATTCAGATAAATGATTGCATTTTTAGTTTTAAACATTGTCTTAGGATCTCACTAAATATTCATTTTCACAGCTATAAAGTGACTTGCTACTTAAGAAAAAGTCTGATTTATCCTTCCTTCAGAACTGTAAAATATGTATTGAACCATTATCCCAAGTGTTTCTTGCTTCTGTTTAGTAATGAAACATCTTGACAGTCTTGATTAGAAAGTGTCACTTAGAACTCTTTGATCTTGTAATATAGCAATGACACATTTGACATATAATAAAACGCCAGAATATAATCTTGAATGACACTGCCTTTTTCTATGAAAAAGGGAGCAAACTTTGCCATGCCAACTAAAGCTAATTTCACATAATAAATTATAGAAATATAAAATCCTTTTAATTTTAAAAAGGTTAGGTTAAAAAAAAAAATTGTGGAAGAAGTCTCACAGTCTTTGCCATCTTATTAGTCCTTTATATCACATCACCAACCTGATGTTCTAAACATTATGTTCCGATGTGATTATTTTTGATCACACTTTTCTCTTGTTTGCACTTCTGTTTATTTATTTAATAATTTGTTTTAATCTAATGATTTTCATTATTTATGGAAGTCAACTGCATTATCATTACCAGACACATAACTGAGGCCCTGTCTAAGCAGCTTTACCCTTATTTTAGTTATATATGAGGCATTTTTTTCTCCCTTTCTGTTTTAAGCACAATTATAGTCATAGGTAGTTGTGTTAGTGAAAAAGTAATTCACAACACGAAACTTGAGACCCTGCCAACACTGAGAGAGACTTTTTTGTGTAAACACATTAAAATATAGCCTGGTGAATACTCCCCCCACCAAAAAAAAAAAAAAAAAAAAAAAGCATAAAAGAAAATTAATTTGCCAAAAGACACCAAAAATTCAAGAAATAAAAAATGTTGCTTCAACTCCTAAAGACAGTACAAATAAATCCTAGTGCAGAGAAGTGACTTGTGTGGTAATAGTTCATCCCTTCAAGTAACAATTTTTTTTTTAACATTTTCAAAGATTTCTTACTAAAGAGGACTGTTCTATCTCCCTGACAAAAATGGATGAATTACCTTCTCTGCACAAACATTTTTAATGGCCTCCTAAAATTTCAGCAATTGCTTATATGAATATTTTATTACCTATACTTCCTAGTTTATTTGTAAATGTGATTATGACAACACTTCCTTCCCTCACAGCGATGTTGCACAAATAGGCACATTACAAATGATAGGACACACAAATGTTAGGGAAGGTACATATTGGTTCAAGTTACCAGAAAAAGAAAAAAAGGAAAACGGATAGATTCACAATTCCATGGGAACTACAAGCATATTCATAACATCTTAAGATTCTTTTAATTACATTTTCAAGGCTTTCAAGTTCAAATTTTCAATGAAAAATCATGTTTGTAAATCTGTAGCAATTCCTAGGTAATGCTTGATTACAAGTTTTAGTTCCCATTAATGAACATGCTCTATACAGTCATTCAGAGCAGAGGAAGAAGTTGTTTTCTCAATAAACTAAACCTAATGTCATGCTTTCTGTTTACACACAATACAGTCTTGAAAAAAAAAAACAACAAGATTGTCCCTGGACAGATTTCTACACCAAAGTTTCCATGTGCATCTTCCTTAGACATCAAGGAAAACCTTTGGAAGGAGAGTTAATGCCTGTTATGCCAATAACTCAATCCAACAGTGTCAGGTTTTACATGATGTATTTAAGTAAATTAAAAATACAACCACCATGATCTGTTCATTTATGTAGTGGCTTCTTTCCACCTTTACACATTGCTCACATACTGAATCAGGAAAAAAGGCATGTGATCATGGCAAATTGGATGGAGACAGTCATTTGATTAAGAAATATTTCCATTTTCTACACTCTTTTTTCCTTCTAAATCAGTTTTCAAGTGGGTCTGTCCACTGCCCAACCTGCTGAACCTTTGGAGCAACAGAGAAGACAGTGAGAGAATTTCTCAAATTGTGGCTTTCACAGAATCATGCTTAAATCATGGAGCATTAAAAAATAAATAAATAAATAAATAAATAAAAATAAATAAATCAATAATTTTAAATAAAGAGAGAGAAACCAAACCAAACCAAAGAAAATGTAACAGGGCATATTTTGCGTTCAAGCCAAATCACCAGTATTTTCATTCGCTTTCTTTTAAATTACATTTATAGACTTTTACATAAATTCAACATGGCCCGCAGACTTCATAAATACAAAAAGAATGAATATTAATGTTTTCATTCACAACAATCTTGAAAGACCCACACTGTATCCACAGCGATGGAGACATTAAGCTGCTTGCCTTGTGTCATACACAAAAGGAACTGGGAATAAATTCCTGATTGAAGTAGCTAAGAGAAGGTTCTGGGATTTGTAGAAAAACTTGTGTGCTAATTTCCTGTATAAAACTGTAGATTTTCTAAAGCTATTTTTATTTCATTTTCTTGACAGGAAAAAGTTATTTTAGTTTGATGTGATCTAAAATTATTTATTTCAGTCCAATTAAATTTACAATTTCTTTCCTGCCTAGAGATTTGTAATTTAAATCCCATTTTCTCACGCTGAGGAGGTTTCCATGGAGGTCTTGCCATTGGTTTGGTGTCTGGGTATTGAGAGAAGAATCATTCTGCTCCTGTCTCCAGGGCCCACATTGTGACCAAGGATACCCAGTGCCACTCCTTGCTTGGTCCTCTATCATCACAAGAGGGATGATTTCACAGAAGAGAATCGAGAGATAATATTTACCACTTCTAAAAGCAGCCTAGAGGCAGTGGGGGTGGGGCTGGTGACAGCAGGAGGGAACCATAAACCCTTTGCCTGGTCTTGTCACTGCATTAGGTGGCTTTGGTGTCACTAGGGGCAAGTTAGGGTTATAGAGCCAGCTTCATGCACAGATCTGCCTAGCCTGAGGGGTGCAGGCACACTTACCAGATTAGGAAGGCATTTTCTTAACCCAAAGGGAAGAAAAATTTATTTTTCTTTTTTCAATAAGTTCATAATGAACTTCTTGCAAACTGATTTTTAGGAGTAAAGAGAGAAGGGCATAATATGCTATGATGTTTCTAATTTTTCTGATTTCTACCTGTAACATCATTTGTGCGTGTAAATGTGGCACATTTGGACTGTTAATAGGAACCAATTTATTTTGGGTTTTGGACTCGGCGTCCACACAAGTTTGCAAAGTTTTATTGATTACTGTGCCTGAGGAACACCCAAAGGATTATTTCTCGCCTTCACATGAGAGACACACAGATAACTGCTGACTATACCTATAAAGTGGCAGAATAAGAAAGCAAGCAAAAGTGCTCCTCACATGCCCTATATTTGTGAGGGAAGACAGATCATCCACTGGGTCTTATCGATTGGTCCCTGCCATGGGGACTCCAGGGTCCTCTGCAGTGTTTATGATATTTTACGCCACATTAACTGTTGAGATGATATGCTATGACAGATCTTTAAAAAAGTGTACCCCTGAGCTCTAAATTGTTCCAATTATGCCTTTAGCATAACAGTTGCCTACCAAGGGGCACCACCACTCAGTGCCTTAGGAAAAGGAGGAGAGGAGAGGAGCCAATAATCGTCACATATGCTGACCTCGCTCTACCCTCACCCAGCAGAAGCCTGTCATTGCTTTCATTCACTGTAGCTTTTCATAATCCTTAACATATGGCCTTTGTTTTGATAGGCATGAAATTACATCAAGGTCATTTTTAATAACTGTCAATAGCCCCAGAACAGCGGTCAGCTTTATTGACACCTTAGTTGAAGGGCTCAGAGAGCTGTAAGTAGTGCACAGACCCTGCTTGAGAAAGCTGATCCACTGGGAAACAGATTATTATTGATATTAGTAAATTAGTATTGATAGAAATTTGATGGGTATCGTGCATCTGGATCCCTGCACAATACACTAATGTCAACTAAAGCCCACAGCTCCTCCATTTCAGACAGGCAATTTATTTGCATTCTCTATATTTCTTTGTTAGAGGGTGGGAAAAGGGAATAGCAGGGAGAAGAGGAAAGCACACATAAAAACAACAAGTTTTATGCTTGCAGGCACATATGAAGGAGCTTCTGGAAAACAGAAACTTCTATGGAACTATCTGTTTTCTCTTAATTAGAGAAGAAAATTCCTCTCCATGCCATGCACATTCTTTCATCCTTTCATTGCCCTATTTCTGTCACTTCCCTCTTTCTTGACACTTTTTGGGCTCTATTTCTCACCTGCTTCTCTTGGCCTAACAAGTGGTAAATGTAAAGTGTTGTATCTTGTATAGATGCTAAACATTTTGGGGATTTTTGTGACAATGTATAATACTGTCTATACACTCCTATGTCTGTCTGTATCATGTAACAGCAACACACAAATAGTGCAAAGCACCCTACTTCAGTTCTGGTCGTCATGCTTTTATGAAGGAAAGACACAGAGAGAGTTCACCACTGATTTCTGTCATTTTACCACAGTGACCATACCATATGCCAGTGGTTGTTGACATGTTGATTTTATTAAACAAATATTTAGAGGCTCCAAACAAAGAGATCAAGCATGTCTCTGAATATCAACAAAAGGAAAATGGAAACTATGACTTGGAAATTTTTAAAAAAAGAAAAAATATATATATACATATATACATACATATATGCACACACATACACAGACAGGCTTACATAAATAAAAGGCATTCTAACCCTGCATAAGGGAGTATGGTTTCAATCTTCTCCATGTAAAACACAAGATGAGAAGCATTTGAAACCAATATAATTTGCACAAGTTTGCTTTTTTTACTTATAGTGCTGTCAGATAAAGAGAGAGAGAGAGAGATAAAAATCAATTCTTAGTCTGGTTTTCAGTTTTATCTATATAACATATTATTATCCAAAATTATGCACAGCAATTGTGAATCCTGCCTGACAACTCCATCTCTTTGACAACTTCCTCGAAACATATTTGCTTACTTCTAATGAAAAGTTGTAGTCCTTTTATGACTAGTAATCCACACAGGGATAGGATATGAGCCCTTACTTTGTCACATACAGCAGCTTTCACATCAAATTAATCTATTTTCTTTTTCTTAAATGGAAGCAGGTTGGTATTTACTACACCAATAAAACAGTAAAATTATATCTATATAAAGAATCATTGTTCAGCTGATTAAGATTTCTCTTCATATCAGGTATTGAAAGCTTACAAATCACATGAATATCATAAAATCAAATGTACTGCTAAGCAGTCTAATCCTAAGAGAACCCTATTGTTAAACACTGCAGTGGAAAAAAGAAAGAAAAGTGTATTTCTATATTTCTAAGAACAGGGTTTAGTGTGTGTGCGGTCTGTTCTTTATAAACCCAATAGCTGCTGCTACTGGAGATAAACTAGAAAGTTTAACACAATTAAGACAATTAAGAAACTATGTAGAATCTAAGGTGAGAATGAATTTCTTTATATTGAACAGAACTGAAATGTGCAGTACTGCAAGTAACTATATTTTTTCTTTCTATAAAAAGTAACCACAGCTTGAATTTTTTACAGTTCCTTATGGCAATTTCTCTAAGAAATCCCTCACTGCCAGCCCTGCTGGGAATTTTAATTTTCAGCCATGTTCACTAAGCAAAAAGCTGCCATCTCACTGTTTGGAAAATCTTCCCAACAGCACCAATACATTCAAAAACCAGTAGCGATATGACCTCATTAACCTCATCATGTCTTTAATGTAATATCATTTCACCTTGAAGACCACCATCAGCAGAGCAACAAAGAGACAGAAAACATCTCAGTTCTCATAACCACTCTTGAGATGACTAAACCCAAGTTTTACTAGATTTCCTACTAAACTCAGTCCAAAGTATCTTCTGGCTACCAATTTGCTTAGCAGATATACACATGAAATATCTTGGGCTTGACTAAACCTTGTGCCTAGTTGGAGAAAGACAGAAAGAGACTGTCCTCAGTGATAACCAGTGATCAGACAAAGGGGAAAAAAAACCCCTGCAGACAAGGGGGAAAACACCCCTGCAATAACCTTACTGAGAGTTATGAAGCACTAGAACACATCTCCTAGAGAAGCTGTGGACTGTCCATCCTTCTTTATATTCAAAAGTCAGTTGAACATGGCCTTGAGCAATCTGCTGCAGTTCACCCACTATCAGCAGGAAATGTTCCATTAGATGGTCCCCAGAAGTCACTTCCCACCTCAGCTATTCTGTGGCTAGCAAAAATTACTTCTGTCCTCATCCAGCAGCCTTTCCATCCTACTTTCAAACTAACTACTAAGACAAGTTTTACTTCCAAGTCTAAAAACTACAAAAGAGCAGCTCTAACTGCTCTTCCTAAAAGGAACTTCATGAGCTTCACAGTGAAACCAATTCAGTTCCAAAATTCTTCAAAAGTAGAAGCACAGGTGGTCCAGGTAACAAGATACCGTGAAGAAAAAATGTTGATTTTAGTAACACATGGTCGCCACATTGAAATGTTTGCATGCATTTTATGTACAGGATGTGTACAGGAAAAACAAGCCATGGTAGTGGTGTGTAAGGGAGGTGCTCATCACCTTCATTCTCTACAGTGAGAAACAGAGAGGAAGTGAATTGGCACAAGGAAACAAAATGCATTCAGATGCAATCCCAACACTAGGCAGGGTCAAACGGAAGGCCAGTATTTCCTAATTTCCTAAGGCTAGTATTGCCTGTCATTATATCAGGAGTAATTGTTGCCTTATTCTGGAACAATGGACTCATCAGTATTGCATGATCTGTGTGTCCATATGTGGGTAGAAAGAAAGAAGAAAATAATAGCTTATTGCTTTGTTTTGATTCCAAAACAAAATAATTATATAAAGATTTTACTTCAAACTTGTTTTTAGTCACTTTTCTGTGTAAGCTGTAAAGTGTAAAAGAGGTTGAGAAAAGTTTAGAAGACTGGTTTTGGTTTTATTCTTTTTTTTTGGGGGGGGGGGGGTATAGGGTGTAGGGTGTTTGCAGACTTTTTCCCTTACCTATAATTGCAAGTGAAATAATAAACCTTTCTATAAACACAAATAGCTAAAAAATACCTCCTCATGCAGATATGACAGTTCAGTGCAATTGTAGTAGATCAGAGGTTATATTTTCACCTTCAGAAAAGAATAAAACCCTTTACAAATAACCATTTGATGTGAACATGCTTGGGAACCAGCTACAGTCAACTTGGGTGCACAGTCTGCTAAGCATACAGCAGGAAACTGTGCTTCACATCTCCTGGAAGACAAATATTTATTTACGTATAGCATAATACTCTCTTTCCTAATAGTATGCTATTTAGTGACAAAGATGACTACATTTTCTACTTTGCTTCCTTCTGTATTTCTGTCCTGCCTTAGCAAACCCTTAATGTTTATCATAAATTAGTTGTGTATGTCACAACACCATGTTTGTGCTTTTATAGGAGATGGCCTTCAGGGAGCAAGATATAGAAGGCATACACAGCCTTTTATTTTGAAAATTTTTTTTATCCTGATTGAGCTTTGGCTTGTAAAAGCCGTTTTGGCCCGATATAACACAACTGTGCAACTAGGCAGTGCTAACATGTTGTTAGTCTAAATAAACTAAGTCCTGTCTAGAAACAGGACTGGAAATAAGGTGACTTTCCTGGCAAGTGAGCAGCTTCACCACTAGGCTTCACAGTCACCTTCACTCAGTTACTCTACCAATCCATTGCCAAAGGTTACAGGAGCCTTTATGCAAACATAAGAGCTTCAGATAAAAGAACTAACAGGTTACTATCTTGGTGCATCTTTAGAGTACTGGGATGAGTAGAACCAGATTATTTCTTGGCCAGGGGAGGTGAAGTCTACTCCTGGAAAAGCAGAGTTCATTGGCCCAAGACCTTGTTTTCAATGCAGTCTGCCTCATATAACTTTAACTTCTAGGCTAAAAGGATAATGGCAGCTTCTTTAAATCAGCCATGCAGAGAACAGCATCTAATTTCCCCACTAAGGTTAACCTGAAAACTAGACTGGAAAAAAATCTGTAGAGAACTGTCTCTTTCAGAATTTCAAAAGGAACAATTATTGCTCTTCATGAAATTACTAATTCAATTCTGCAAATATTTTCTTGGTGGGTTTTTTTTTTTTGTTTGTTTGTTTGGGTTTTTGTGGGTTTTTTTTGGTTTTTTTTCGGGTTTTTTTGTTCTTTTAAAGAAATAAACTAACTAGGGAAAAATAAATAAATGCCTGGGTTGAGACATGAGACCTGCCAACTTCATATTAAAAATTCCACCTATACCTTATTGCTGGGCTGTGACCATTTGATAATATGCCAAATGACTTGTCAGCAAGTGCTTTGCAAATATTGGAAAAGCAGGGTGCTGGGACCATAGGCAAGACACAGAAATATTTATGAAGTGATGCCACCCAGCAAGAAAGCAGAACCAGTGCTTGTGAATCACATCTGAACAAGCATCCATGGGGAAGACAGGACACAAATAGGTCAGCAGCTGTAGATTCAGGATATACTTTGCATAGTTTAGACTGCTATTTATTATGCTCTCACTGAATTCACTTTCCAGATATAAGCAAAGCTTAGCCATTTATATGGAGCAGAGGTGACGTGAAAATCCTATAATATGCAACATTTGTGGATCTGTGGAAAACCTGTGAACAAAATAAGTAGACAACTTGCTTTGCCTTTGAGGAATGTAACACTCAAGTGAGAAAATTAATCTGAAAAGCAGGAAAAAAACTGTGAGCGGGGAATACTTCCACAGAACAGAAACCTAAGAGGCAAGCTTCAAATTAAATGCACCCATAAACATGGAAAAGAGGGCCTTGTATCCTGAAATACTGAGTTTAAAAGGTCCCACATACAAATCCAAAGACCTACTGCACAATATGAAGTTCACTCCTTCTACTGACTGAGCTACAGCAATAGCTGTAGGAAAGGAAAAGTCTGCAATGATGGAACAGAAAGGGACAAAAAATTTCAAAAATGTCCCACAGAATAAATAGAAGTACTGAAAGAACAAAACCTTCTTCGAGTATAGAGCCAGATGTGAAAACAAAGTTTACAAATAGAACTAGACATAAAAAATAGGAATGCTTCTCTACCTAATCACAACCCATTCTCTGCTGCCAATTGAGCCAGGTATTATCTTTTGATAATATCTGTTCACATGCCCATTCCTCTTTGGTATGTGAACAAATGTTCTAAGTAAAGCCTTTGTAAAAGGAGAAAGGGGAATAGAAGACTACAAGCTATGAGTGAGTTGTAATTATTTAGGGTGTTTGTTTTTCTTCTTTCTGTGCTCTCTACAGTTGAAAAATACTTCTCCAGTTACTACCAATATGGACACAGAATATAGCAATGAGAAAACTGAATGCTGTTACATTAAGATTTTTCTGAAAACTATTTCCTTTGGATGGAGTAGTCCCTAATCTCAGACTGCAATACATTTTCTAGCACTTTGGTAACAAAGTAGGTATCTACTTAAATGTATTAATTAAAAGCAAAAGTGGCACATTTTTTTAGAAGCAGTGGTAAGTAAAAGACATCAATTTTGGGGAATTTCATCCCTGAATACTGCATATAAATATATACATAAATTAGAATGTACTTCTTGAAATTTTGACATCTATAACATCATGTGTCTTATCATTCACCTCATTGTTTAAAAACACCTACACATTATTTCTGTTCAATCTCGCACAGAGTAAGGAATTTCTTTATGTTTGAAGAGCACAAATAACGTAACACTGTCCCAAGTCACTCGATAAAAAGTAGTTTGTATTCCAGCAACAGTAGTGTGTTTCTTCATAGTGTATCAGGCCTAAAGTGTAGCAGGATAGAGACAGCTTTATTGTCATTGAATCAAAGAATTCTAGCAGAGTTGGCTTGCTACCAGAAAATGCAGTGCAAATGGCAGAACCTGCCCTATCAATAGGACAAGAGGAGGCCTTGGATTGCAGAGAGGCCTATGTGTTTTTCTGTGTCACAACCAGGAACCATTTAACTTCCATATACTTCAGGAAGCTAATGTCCAACAGGGTTGTGTCTATAATGAAGACATTCTGACATTTTGCATGAGTATAAAACTTTTAAGAACAAATTCTCTGAAGGAAAAAGAGTCAATGGTTAGAGAAAAAAGAAAAGAAAAAAAAAACCACCCAAAGCCCCCAGACCAACAAAACAAATAAACTTCCCCCAGTAAAATAATTAATAAAACCCACCAAACAGCAAAACCCTAAGCTAAGCTGAAATGGCAATACTTTGAGAATAGTTAATCTCGGTTGCAAAGATCCAGAAGTCTCAAGAACAGATTTCATATCACTGGGCATTTAGAGGGAATCTTGTTGTTTGATAGCAGGAAACAAATTTTTGAAGTCTCATGCCATGTTTTGACACTCTGTGCCCTGAGATATCTCTGTAAGAGCTTCTGGCAATTGCATGACCTTTGATCCAAGCTTAAACATGTCCTTTAGTTACATCCAGTAACCTTAGTTTCTTACCGTGGCTCCATTTCAGACACAGCAGTACCTTTCTAGTGCTGCTTTCCAGCCACTCTGCCAGCTTGGGCATGGGCACAGGCCCTGGACAGCAGAGATCTCTCAAGTGTTTGGCAGGTGAGGCTCCCCTACATTTGTGTAACCTCTCTCTTACCACCGTGGAAGGGATGCACAAGGGAAGCCAGCAACACCACATGAAAGGCCAAGTGTGTGCAGAGTAAGAGCACTTCCATAACCACAAAGAGATGCTTTGAGACTGCCCTGTAGCTCTTGGCTGGAGAACCTGTGAAAGCAGAAAGCCTGCAGAGCTGGAGCTGAATCCCAGGAGCACATCATCTGGCAGGCCAAGAGGCATGAGTGTGACATGTAAACTCTGTCTGAATTTTTCCAGATCTTGACTTGATATCAAGACAGCAAGCAAAAAGAAGAAAGTAGAAGTCTGAGCACTCTCAGAGAAGCCACACTGAAGGACAATACGTGAGCATCTTGCACTTCTGTCCTGTAGTACCGCAACATGCCAAACAGCATATCTGGCCATCACATACACTGAGCATTGGCTCACTCAGCTGCCTGCAGGGAAACTACTGAAGAGGTGTCCCCAAGAAGGACATCATGGCATTCATAAAGTTAAGCTTTAAGCAGCAAAAAATTGCAACTTTTGCAAACATTTAAAGCAACATGAAAAAATAAAGTGCCAGTTTTTGACTGCTCTACAAAAGTCATATGTCATCACATTTAGTTTTAGCAAAAGAGAACTTATTTTCCACTGGGTTTAAGCAGAAAGTATATTCAAACATCTCATGATAACACTTTGTCAGAGGTGGCACATTAGGTTTGAGTGCTGCAAGCATGGAAACTCCCCCCACTGCAGGGGATGTTGAGGCACAAGCCCCTGTTGCCTGGTGCCTGCAGAGCACCCCACCTTTGTGCAGTTGAATATGTACATATTTGTCCTTCTGCCTTTAGCACGGTCTTCTTGTCTCCTGAGAGGAATAAAAAGTTGAGTTCTCTTGATTTAGCTATCAAGGAAGTTTAACCACAATGTCTTGGATGCCATGATGATGGCCTTGGCAAAATTAGTCATGAGACAGACCTAAGGAAGAAATTTCCCAATTAAAAAAAAAATAAAAAATAAAAAAAAATAGAGAGTCATTCATACTTGGTTCACTTATTGCTGTAATACACAGACACTGTTTCAATACCCATTGACCCATTTGGGAAGGACTCCAGAGGTTTGAGTAAAGATAGATATGAAGTTTAATTATATGAAAATACCACATACAGTGGTGGTTCTGGCTGAGATGATCATAAATGAAGTCTCAAAAATTAGTCATCATTGGTCATCAACAGGAAAGGGACACTGTGATTCTGTAAAAGGAAGGAAATTTTGTCTTAGCATCTTCCAGATTCAAAGGTATTAGTGGAAATGACTACCCAAGACTAGTGTCACCTGAAGACAAAAATTAGCCAGTGCAACACAAGTTTAGGATTTTACCAATGATTATGGAAACTGAACATAAGTGCTTGCAAAAGGTTGAATTTAACACTCACAGCTTCTTATTCAAGAAACAGGTGCTGATATATTCATGGGAGACAAATTATTTATATGTTTAACAATTTTTTCTCTCAAATAATTTCAAAAATTTTTAAGTGCATTTTATCTATCATGGATTGAAAGAAACTGATTCAGGTCAATAACTATATAATTATTTGTGGTACAGTAGCAGGTGCTGTACAAAAGTAATCTTATATTTTTTCAACCTGAATCATAGGAGTTGACACTCTTGGTTTACAAACAACCAAGTAACATAGTCTTTTGCATGACTCTTCAACCAAAAACAACTATCAGGTAACTGTTAAAATTAAAAGCAATTAAGATCTTAAACTGCAGTTATGGCAGGCATTGCCATAAACTGACACAGAACAAAAAAGCTCCACTCCTATTCATTAGGCATTTGTCACAATGTGTACGCTGCATGCTTTTGTTTGAATAGAAAAGCAATTATGTTTTAATACACTTACAATCTACTCATCTCCTCATCATCCTAGGATAATGAGTCATTAGAAAAAGGAATATCATATACAGCAATACAGCTTATTGTTCTGTGCAAATTATTATTGCATTAGCTGAGCATAACTACCTGACAGGAAAGCTTAGTTGTCAGCAGTTTCTGTTTGTGCTTGTACTATCCATGCAAGCTTCCAGAAAGCTTTTCCTTATCTAGCCCTGGTTTATGTTCTTAGTGAACCTAAAGTTCATGACCCCTGCATGGGCTAGAGGCAGAGGGGACGCAATTTGATGACATAAAAAATATTAAAATATAAAATCTCTGTAAAGCTGCCATGCAACTAGCTCCCATGAGGCACAGATGTATCTGAAGCAAGTCCAGAACATACAATTACCATGACTACATCAGAGTAACTTATTTGATGCAGCAAAAAGTGGATATGAAATAAAGGAAAAGTATAATACTCATTTTCATATAAATCAACATCATCAAATTGCTGAAGTACATAGTCAAGGCAGATTGGCTGGGGAGTTCATTGGTTCTAAATGAGGAGAGTGAGAGTTCAGGCTTTTTTATACAGATGACCTGATTATCCTTAAACCAATGCCAAGATAAAAATCATGCTTCCACACCCATAAAGCTACTATATCAGCTCTGAAAAGGGACCTATGAAAAACAGCAGTGGCTAAGGTGAAATGTTAGGCAAGGTTAAACTATCCGTCTTTAAGCCGTGTGTGCTGTGTCCTTGTCCTCACCCACTGCAGGATGTCAGGAGCGTGACCCCGGCGGAGACCTCACACAGGCTGGGGACACTGCAGTTCTCATCTCCAGGAGAACTGAATCTTTCTCCTGCAATGAGGTCCACACCAGGGCTGGCTATTAGCTCTGTTGGAGCCATTACTCTACAAGCCATAAACAGCATAAGCAAAGATGGGTAATTGGTTAAGGATGTTGAGAGGCTATATTTTTACTGCCCAAACAAATGGTTCTTTAAAGTAGGACTCCGCCATTCCTTATGATATTATTGTATTTAAAGGAAGCCTAAAAATAAATGGGTGTTTCAAGGGTAGTAAAGATAGAAGGCCGAATTTCTGCTCAGCAATAACTATTATTTACAAAAGTCACAACAGCAACTTGCATCACATCCCTCCATTACGTTTACATTTAATATCTTTAGAAACTAAGAGAAAAAAACTTCTTTCTGGAGGTAACTGGTGCAACTGGTTCTTCAGAAAAAAAAAAATTCTACACTCCTTGGACGTTCAAAAGAAAATTTACCAATTACAATATTTCTCCTTTATCAATGTATCTCTGTACTTGATCAGTATCAAAAGAGGGAATACATACATGCATGTGGGAGAACAGTTAATTGTTTCCTATCTTACAGCGATAGGGGCATGCCATTAATTCTGCAGCATATGGCAGAAAATCAGAGCCTATTGCTGCTACATTTTCATCGTGTTAGAACACTAATACTAGGTTGCACTCTTTATATAAATCTAATAAAATACATGAGAAATAAGTTTTGGGTCTTGGTAAACTCTGGGTTGTTTTTTATTTGGGTTTTTTCCCTAAATAGTAGACCTTAAACCACAAGTTAATAATATGCACAGAGAAAGCATTTTAAAGTCATTTACACAGTTGAAGGCTAGAAGGCAAAAATTATAAATAGTTTGTAGTATTAAAGTTACCCTTAAAAATCAAAGCTTTTGTTGGAAAGTGAAAGGCCTATTATGCTATAAGTCTTTCATAAATGATTTTATGATACCTTCATGAATCCTAATGCCCTATTACTGGATTTTGTGGCAGAGGCTTACATCATACTGTATTTGCAGAATAACTATTTAAAACGTTTTATATTAAAAGATGGCATCTAGATAGCCATTCTATAAGCAGAAAAAAATAAACTAGCAGAAATAGACTTATGCTAAGCAAAGCCTTTTCGGATTCTAAATATTATGATGCTCAGCATATGCATGCTCTACAGATCCATTTGATTGCTGATTTTCTAATGATTATATTGACGTGCTGTTAATAGAAATATGCAGCATGTGCTTGCTAATCGTGATAAGCATGCACTGCAAATCCATTTGATTGTTAAAATTCCTAATGATGATATCGATGCAATATTGACAGGCTGATGAGAAAAAAGTGCAGAATGCAGTGGATGGTTAAATGAGGTAGGATACACCAGATATCTGTTTGATTGTCAAATTTCTAAAAATTACACATGAGTATTTTTCAAAGAAATAATGAACACAAAGCATGCAACACATGCTATTCTAAATATTATACAGTTTAATACTCTTATTAAATTACTTTTAATACTCTAAATACTATTTACAAGAAATATATGTACATTTTTCTATTCTGAAAACATTATTTATATAATTAAGCATATTTCAAGCTCACTTTGGTAGATGGTGTTAAAAGAGTAGTAGTATTAAATGAGTATTTTTAATAGATTTTAAAACCAATTTTTCCATAACAGAAAGAAATTCAGAAATGGGACTTTTTTTAATGCCTTTTACTAAATAGAAAAATATAATGGCCACTGAAATTTGAAGGGTATTAATAAAATGGCAAATGCAGAACAGTAAATGTGATCTTTTTGCAATGAGATTTAGCAATTTTAAATTATTTTTTCCTATTAAAAATGCATTAAGTGCTGCCTAAGTATTGCAGTGGAACACTTAAAAGTTTCTCTGGAAATCTTCATCACAAAAGAAGTACAACACTTACTGCCAGTGAGTTACATATTCCCCACCCTTTCTGGTTTAGCAAGCTATGAAGACACAAATAAAATTTCAGGCTTATTCACAGCTTTTCCTTCAACTTCCTATACTATTCTACTTACACTCACTCAAAAAATAAATAAATAAAAAATATGTATGCATTTATGAAGAAAAGCACTTCACATAAACTGTAAATTTAGGATGGGGACAGGGGAGAAGAGAGAAGCAGCAGCACGGCCCGAATCCAAGCGCTCCATGGCAGCAGAACTCGCGCTTCAGTGTGAGCAACGCGTTTCGTCTGCGATGTAAATTTTTGTTTCATCAACAATCTAAGTGATTTAATACCGACTGAAGCGATCCAAATGGTATCAATCTCGGAGCCGGGCGGCTGTGAGTATCCCGGAGGACAGACTGCCATCTAGTGACCGCAGGGACTCTCTCCGGCACGGATGGATCCGCACCCAGAGGGAGCCGGGAGCGGCTTCGCACCCCGCTCCTGCCCGCGCTCCTGGACAAGGTGGGAGCGGTGCCTCCGCCACAGGGATTTCAGATGCACTGCAGAAAGGTGGGGCTATTGCCTACAGCCTGCTTCAGAAGCACGTTTCAAATAAGGGCGTCCCTTCTTGATTAATAAAAAAAATTCACGGAAGAAAAAAAAATTGGTTTTGTCAGGGAAAAAAAAAAAAAAAAGAGTACAAGACATTTTCCTAGAAAAGACCAGCAGGTATATTATTCTATATTGCACTGCAGAACTGCCTCAGCCTGTTTTGTTTTCTTTTCTGATGTCACCACTTCTAACATTGGGACATTTTTGCCACTGAAACCTGTCACCAAAAAGAATCCTGGATGCTACTCTTTACTAAATCATGATGGGAGGAAGGAAGAGGCAAAAGCTTAGGCAGCAGCCAACTCCAAGCAAAGAGAATGGTAAGCATATGCACAAGAATTAAAGGAAAGTTGGCAAAGCAATAGGATCCTTGTGGTTAATTCTGTCAGCATCAGGTGCTTTCTTGTGTCTTTCAAGATCAGTGGAAAAAAGTTAATGCATTGGAAGACATAACCCTTATAATGATTCAAGGCCATTGAAACCTAGAATTATCCACTCCTCACAGTGCAATAGCTGCATAATTAATGGTGCCTTTCTTTAGTATGCAGATTACTGTCTTCCAGTTCCGTGCACACACTGGTAGACACAGTACTCTGCAGCAAGGAGGACGCTGGTTACTTCTGCCTTCAACTAACTCTTCAGGCCACAAAAACATCAAAGCTATTAAAAAAACAAAAAAAAACCAAAAAAAAACCATAATTAAGATCCCAGGAATAATCAAGGAAAAAATTGCACAAGTGTTTGTGTAAGCAATTAGTACGTAAGAAAATATTTGAAGACATGATGGCGCATCATCCCAATTCCTCCCACCTGTACAGCAGGAGGCATCAGGAACCTGATATTCCCTGTGTTGCCAGTTTTCCTGTACCATAAGCAACATGGGAAAGGGAATGACAGAGCAGGGCAGAAACACTATTCAGCACAGTCGGGGTAGTCATTGCTACTACTATCCCTTCCCTGGAGGGAGATGATAATATACAGAATTATACTCAGTACAAGATGTTTCCATAGCACAGCTACTTGAATAACTGGATAAGGCAAACACATAACATTCTATTGGAGGTACTTAAGCTAAATGGCTGAAGCAGCTTTCACAGGTCAATAAACTATAAGAACTTGCACGTGGCCTTGAAACAGGTGCAAACTAGAACTTGGTGTTTATCCTTTTAATAATAATATTTGTTCCTCTGCACTATGGCTTCAATTGATCTTCACAGCAATAAACTTGCCAAAAAGTTTAAAGAAAATTCTGAGATACAAGTTATACAAGTTCTAAAACTGTTGAAAAAGAAAGGTGAGGGCAGAAGGTGATTTTAGCCATAGGTCAAAGATTTATTCAGATAGTTAGAAACCAGCTTCCATTGTATCTCAAGTGACAGGATTCCTAAACTTGCAGAAAAAGATTCAGAACCATATTTGTGTACAGAGTGATGTATCTGGTGCTGGTGCCAATTTTGAACAAGAAATACATCTATAGAACCAGGAATGCCATATGTATATTATCATAGCTTACAAGTAATTAAAAACCAATAGCCTATTTCCAAGAAGAAAAAGGCATTAATCCAAGTTTAGTTTTCACACTTCATCTGTGGTTACAGACACTGTTCCACAGAGAATTAAAAAGATAATAAAATGGGAGTTGTGTGGGTGGTATTTAAATGAGACAGCTAAGGAGCTGTTGATTATTTAAAAGAAGTCAAATATTATTTGATCCTTTTTATTTCCCACTCAATACAATAATCTGTCAGTAGGAGAACTTTAAATTTTGTAGTAAAGAGATTTTTAAGAACATTAACTTTTTAGTGCTAGAAATAAAGTTTTATTCCTTTCTAACCATGCCGAAGCTCTTGAGCCAATTAAAACTGAGTTCTGTTCTGCAAGTTCTTGTGACAATGCAAAGCCTGTGAGAAACGTCAACTAATTCAGTACTAAAACCCAAACAGCAAATTATTTAATTTCAATTAAAAAACACAAGTCTAATACAGTTATTATACCATCAATCACTGCAGTGAGGGTTAGCTATTGTTAACGGAGAAACTTGTGGTTTCAGCAGATGAAGGTGGAAGAAAACCTAAACTTTTAAATATTGGATAAAGCAGAAAGTTTAGGAATGAAGTGCACTGAGACAGAGCAGCAACATTTCAGCATGATGCAATCTTTAAAATCACAGAGGAGAGAAAGAAAGTTCTGATAAATTCAAGAAATAAGAATAGCTTGGATGGGGGGGAAAATTATGTATTTCTAATTCATGCAATTTCTTCTGGAAGTAAGGAAAGAATGTCCTAGGCCCATATGACAGATATAATAACATAAAGATCTCAAACTACTAAACAAAATAATTTTGAATAGTGAGCAGTGCAATGCACAGGAAAAGATCATTTAGGAAAATATAACTTAGGAAAATATCTTTTCTTTTACCAACTGGCAGGTGAGAGAATCAGAAGTTATATTGCAAACATTGTTAAGAAATACAAAAGGTGAAAAAAAATTCTGTGAAACAAATATCTCTTCTTGGGTTACTTAATAAATTCACCAGATTGTAAAACAGATTAGTTTTTAACATAAACCACAGGAACAGAAAGACAGTATCAAAGAGATGCTGCAGGAGAGTTCAAAGTAGTTATAGCATCAAAAACTGTGCCCAGATAAATAAAATTGACTGTGAATGAAAGCAGCTGTCCCAAGGAGAATCTGTTTTAAACTGTAAAGACATAGGCCCAAGTGGAAGCAAACAGCAGGGCTAAGCTTAAAAAGCTTTTTAAAGTGATCTTGTGCTTCATGCCTTTCAGAAGACACATTCTTCTCAAAACTTTCCAACTAAACAGCTATAGTACAGTGTTTAGTGGCTCATCAGCAAGTAAAAAATTCCCCAAAATTCTGCATGGGGTAGGAACTCCACATAAGTACATAAGAACTTTAAAATATACATAAATTTTGTAAAGTGTTGCTATTAATTAATACTGCATGTGGAGAAACATGAACTTCTAGAAAAGGGGTCAAATTCAAGATGCAATAAAAGAAGGTGTAATAAGATACCAAAGAAAACAAGCATTCTCACCTTGCTGCTACACTTAGTGTTCTTCAGCAAGATGCATTTACACAGGCAAAAAAATAACTAAGAGAGCTGTTACTAGTTCAGAGAAACTAGTTGTATTTATTACTTTATAACAGTTTCTATTCTAGATTTTAATACATACTTCCTAGTTGATAGATAAGGAGTCCAGGGTTGGGGTCTCATCCTCCTGCAGTATCTGCTAACATGATGATGCAGCCATACTCCACTGGTCTGAGGACCAGCCTAGGAAGGGCTAGGGAGCTTTAATAGTGATAGGTCTCTATTCCTACCAAAAGCTGGAAGAAGAGCTTAGTCTCATTCTAATTCCTTTCTTAACCTTACCTCCAGGATCAGGATAGCCAAGTGTAGCCAGCACTTCTGGGAAGAAGGAACTCTCTTATACTGATGCACATAATTTAACAAGTCACATCAAGTGTGCAGCCAAAAGGTATCAAGAAAAGCAGAGAAGGCAAACCACAGCCACAGTGTGTCCCATCCTAGCTACTGTCTGTTGGCCACAAGGCTTCAAACTCCAAATTTTTCAACAAAGCAGCACCCTGTGGTGCTTAGGAAAGGCCTTGGGTCGGGTGTGAAGACCAAATGAACATGAGCTTAAACCACAGTACCACAGTGGTGAGCCAGGTGCAATTTTTAGGTTAACAGAGTGCCTGGGAATAAGAGCAGGATCCTCTCCATTTGGTCTCGTAATAGGGCAGGGGTGGTACATGCATCAAAGTACCACTTGAGCACACACATGTCCCTTTTGCTCTGTTAAAAATGCCAACTATTGGTTCAATATCCTCACTCCTACCTTCCACAGCCTCACATACAGACTTGGGATTCTGCCTCCTTCCAACCAGACTGACACTGCAGGGATTCTTATTAATGATAATTAAATAGATTTGGAGTACAGATATAAACATAGTTTCAAACAAGTCTATTGGTAATAGAGCAAAAATCTATTATGGCCTCAGCCTGAAGCATAATAACTTTATTAAAATGTCTTCCCCACTGGCCTGGGGAATCAAGAACACTGTCTTTCAAATCGTTGCTCTTTTGAAGGATATGGTTCAAACAGCCACGGCATATTGCTAAAAGGTTTTCAGCAATATTTAGCATTTGAAGAGCCCATTTAACATAACACAGGGAGGACTCAAGGGAGGCTAATATTAAGAAAACACAACTTTTTTTTTTTTACTATCTAAGTATATACAATATAAGTATAGTATAAAGTAAATAAAGTGTTCTACTTACAGATGTAAATACCCTGGGCCTTTTAAAACTACATTTTCATGTCCATACAGTGCCTTAAGTCTAAGCATACTAAATGCACAGCACTGCCCAATCTATTCCCTTAATTAATTGATTTGGGGTTTGCTGTTTCTTTGGGGTTTGCTGTTTCTTTGGGGGATTTTTTTTCTAATTATGAATCGGTTTGCCATTGTCTTGACCCAAAGACTCCTAAAAGTGTTGGTCAGAAATGGCATAAGATTTTGTAAAAATTGCATGCATGATGGCTATAAAACCTATCTATTTAATGCTGCCACCGTACCAACGCATTGTAAAAGTTTAGACATTTCAGTGAGTGGTTTCTCTCTCTCAAGGGAGTCAGTACTTGACATACCAAATAAACCATCTCCATTCCCCACAAATGCTAAATAATTGCATCTCAATTCTTGTGTCGCTCTACATTTATGCAAAAATTATTGTGGATGTTTATTTAGGTATGTTACACCTGCACCAGTGTTATAGGCTGAGACTTGAGAGAAATGAGCTTCCTGACCCTTCAAGTGCATGGCAGCACTCTAACAGAAAATAGCTTTGGCTTACATTAAAGCTGTTTTAGAGAAGATAATTTCTGTTCTTTTACAGATATCTAACCGCATTGTTTTGCATCTAGTTCTGCACTTTTGACGTATGATCTTTATTTAAAGAATAAATTCCACTATACACTCAGGGGTTTGGGTTTGGATTTTTTTTCCCCCTAAGAGGCTAAAAGATTAACATTGATTTGCATATTTGATTACAGAAAAAAAAAAAAATCTGTTTTGCCAATGTAAGTTTGAGTGTCAATATTTTTTTCCCTGTAGTTTAGATTAAAAGTCTTGAAGGCTGCTTTAGAACATTATTTCTTTAGCATAAGATATTCCCCTCCATCTTTGATGCAACGTCCATGCAGAGCCACAGTACAGGATGTCACAGTCTGGTCACCAGTAATTCAGTGCAGAACTTTTCACTGTTTATACATTTTAGAAAACAAATGAATTAATGCTCATTGATGACACAGTTATACTCTATTGGTTAAATGAGTCCCTCTCTAATTAGTCCCATGCTCTGTCTTTTGAGTTGCTAGGTTTCTTGGGTCTGTGGGTCATGAGTTGACAGTGTCAATCTCCCCCGTCAAAATTATGTTTTGCCCAATCCAGACTGATTTCAGTACAGCTGCTGAGGTGGCTTTCCTTCTGCATTCTTTGAGCCCAGTTTTAATGGTACATTCTTCTCCACCAGCTAGGTTAGAAACTCTCTGTGTCAGAGATAACACCCAAATATACAAAAATACCACCTAATGTTATCACAGGTTCCTGTCATGGAGGCGTAACTCAGTCCAGGTTCCAGGTATCCTCAGAGGCTTCTTTGGGGCAATGGCTGTTGGTGGTCACAGATGCCATCTGTCCTAGAACCTGCAGTGATCTTTGCTGGACCAGTCATATCTGTACAAGGAGTCACTGATTCACACAGTTTGCCACAGTGGGGATTTTTGTCTGGATGCATTAATCAGGATGTGCTACCCAGGTCTCACCTCTACCAGGCCTGGACACCATCCTGTCACTCCATTCTGTATTTATTTCATGGCAAAGTCCTTCTGTGACCTTAACAATGTTTGAGATGGGTAACTATGCTCTTATGAAAAGTCCTTATGAAAAAAAAAATCCTGGATAACTTTAAAAAAAACTTTGGTTTATAGTTTCATGGTGCTTTCAAGCAGCTCTGTTTACTATGATTTGTATATAATCCATACCTAAAGACTTATTTAGGATCCCAATTCCTTAAGAACTCTTTAGGAGGCCAGAATGCACATGAAAAAATATATTTTCCTGTACAGGAACATTGCAAAAATCTCCATAACAATTCCTAAGTTACCCCATTGGCACTTCCGTCCATTTTGAAATACTTCCAAACACAATAGTACTCTGAAGAGCCTTTTACAGGGTGCCAAAATACATTATTTCCAATTATAAAGTTCAAAGGCATTTGTCACTGTAAAAGTAACAGAATGTGATTTACTTCTTTAAAGTCTTAGTTTTTATGTGTTCATTAGAACAACCATTTGGTGGTTTTCTGTCGAGTATTCATAAAATCCTGCCTGCCAGATAATTATATTGCATTAATATGGCATGAATAAATGAAAGCAGTAATTATGGTTTTATTCTTTGTTTTGTAATTTAGAGTTTGCTTTGCTTCAATGGTACAAAACTATTGCATCTGAAACAATATCACAGGGTAATTTGTTTTAGGACTCTTCGGAACATACACAGAGAGAGAACTCCACCCAGAGTAATTAGATGGGTAGCATAAAGCATATATGCAATTTCTTTGTACTGGGCTTGGATCATGAGGAACTGCATAAACTGTCAGGAAAAAAAGGTGTCAATTTTTGTGAAGTCCAATTCTTTGAAATAAGAAAGGATATCCTGTATGTATTTGCCACTTTCTATGCACACCCTGTACCATGCCATCAATTCTGAAGTCCTCGAGGAAATCCATGAGGATTACTGCAGAAGAAATAGTTCAAAATTCCTGACAGTCAGGAGAACTTGATTCTATATCACACCATTTACAAAAAATGTTATAAGGGAAATTATTATGTTTTTTTTCCAGAAATCAACCTTCCATCATATCATCACTGCAATCCATGGCAGCCTCCAAGAAAAGTCAGGCAGACTGTAGCTCCGAGTAGTGCAAATTCTCTTCCTTATATCTAGAGGTTGGAATGTGTGGTAGTGTCACCTTCTCAGTGTATGGCTTTGAGAAAGTAATGACTGACCCACATAACTATAAAGAGGGGATGTAAGAGATCAAAGATCAAAGAATGTCAGACAGATGTCCCTTCTGAAATCTTGAAGTCCTGTATATTGTTAACCTGTCACAGTACTGACAGGCAAGGTTTCAAGATCACTTCACTACCATTAAGCAAGTATTCCCAGAGACCCTCAGACTAAATAATCCTGTTTCAGCACCAGAGAAAGCATTCCCCTTGCACACAGCAAGCCCATGGCTCCTCAGAGAAACTGCTTATGATGTCTCTTTATGGTCCTCTCATCAGGTGTGCATGAGAAGTGGATGAACAACTGGACAAGAGTTTGACATGAGTGGAAGGTAGAGCTGCCCATCAAGATTATACCAAATCATCCTAACCACACTGTGCTTTCAGCAGAATTTTTCTTGAGCTAGACCCTCCAGGAGCCAGCCCAAGAAAATCTGTGACAAATACAGGGTATAAGGAGTGAAAAGCAAATGGATGTAATGAAAAATATTACCGTCTTCTCAGAATCTTTGGCATATTTTACACCAGCAATATTAAGAGCTGCATTTAGACCCCTAGACCAATATATTGCAGGTTTCTATATGAAGCTTACACTAAATTGTGGTTACCTGGCTTAGGGGTGAAGGCAGCTTTTAGGAAGAAAGTCCTGTTAAGCAGACATCACAGTCTTACACCATAAAGCCATTTCAGCCAGACATTTTCACAAGCCTCCATTCAAGGGACCGATTTGAGACTAAAAATCCTGTTACCAACCCCATTTCTTCATATAAACCCAAGAGAAGATGTCTTTCTACCAGACATTGACACAAAGAATGTAGTTGTGAAAGTAAAGATTTTTATTTAGCTATTATAAATCATAACTAGGGGAGATTGATATTTCCAAAGAGTTTAATGTAACAATAAGCCTTGCAGTTCACAGAATAACTCACTAGAGATTACAGAATCAATGGATAAAAAATAAAGTAAAAACCCCAGGCAAACAAAAACACACACATAAAAAAATCCCTCCAAACAAAAAAAAAAAAAAAAAAAAAAAAAAAAAAAAAAAAAAAAAAACAAACAAAAAAGAAAAACCAAACCCAAACCTAAATACTTCTGTTCATTTTTTTCATGATCTTGATCATAATAAAGCATGGCTTAGCTGAAAAACATATGTTAAGACTTACACCTTTTCCACATTTTATATGCATGCATAATATCCCAGAGGATGCATTGTGAGAGTACAGACACGGGGCAAGAAAAGTTGCAAAAGTTAAAGCTTTACAACAGACTTCTCTCCAGTTATGATCTCTGAAAGGTATACAAAATCATTTAAGGAAGGTAAATAGGCCAGAGAAAAATAGCAGATATAAGTGCTGCAGTATCTCAAGAGTCCTTTCCAGAATTATTGTAATCACAAAGAATATTTCTCCTAAAAAATTAAATCATTCTGAAAACTTAACCCTAAGCTTTGTATTTATATGAATTTTTCTTTCTTCTCATAGAAGAAAGGTACTCCTTAAATCTTGATGAGGCCATAGAAATCAACACATGATGTTGAAGAATTTAAAGAAACAGAGTTTTTATTAATATATTTCAAAATATAATAATATGTATTAATTATAATTGAGTGTCCAATTAAGTCATCGAGGCCAATATTAATGTTATTATCTTGGTAACCTTTTTTAGAAAAAGACACAGAAAACCTTTCCAAAAAAAGTCTAAAAATAGAAGGACTTTCCTTTTGTTCCAGATCTTTCAATTAAAAAAATGAAATTTTCCTTTTGACACACCATAAAGGTTAATAGTTGCAAGCCATACATATTCTCACATATGTATCAAACCTATAGACCTCACCATGCCCAATGTCATAGCCACATGCAGAGTGGCACAGAGAACCACACAAGTCTCCCAAGGACTGGATGTATACAAAATGTTTTGTTTACAAGTGGTGGTTCACCGAAGGAGTTTAATTTCATCCACAAAGGCACTGTTTACTTATATTCTGAACTGGGACAGTTTTGCATGTATCTTTACTAACGTGACCCTCAGCTGTTCATTTTTCTAATCTCCAAATTACATTTCTCAGAATTCCTACTCATGTTTGAAAAGGAAAAAGAGAAAAAAAATAGAAAGAAGGAAAAAAAAAAACCACCAACCAAACCCAAACCTATTTAAACTAATCTCCTGTGCTAATTTGCCAGACTCACTGTACTAACATCAGTGAGAAGATGACCAGAATGGCTTAGTCCTACCTAACACCATGTAGATGGACAACGATGTTCCCAGCCAGACACCAAGATGACCAGACATTGCACAGGACTGGGGAGGGGTATTAGGGAGCATCCCATGCAAAAAGTAAATAATTGTCTTGGGGATACGGCATTACAGAAGGGATATTTTTCAGCTTTAGAAGGATGTAAATGAAACTCAGGTGAGGCTGAGCACAACCAAAATTATTTGACTAATTATTTTACTACAAAAATTTAACTACGAAGAAAATAGAACCTAATTTAAAATTTCCTAACTCATCCACACAGGATAATGACTGCAAAATTATAAGCTTTTTTTCTGATGCATTCTATTACTAGTCCCTAAAGCTTTCTTATTAAAAGGTTCAGATTTTTCTTTCATCACTCTGAAAAGGGAAACTGCCACTTCTCTGGTGGCAAGGCAACTGACCATTTAAGAGGAAAAAAGAAATGAAATCCACAAAACAAAAACCAAAGCCAAACTTCTAGACTACATCGTACTTCATTATCTGTAAAGGACACGTAAGATCCATTTTAAAAGCTTAAATCTTTGATTAGAATTTTAATCTGCTTTTCTCGGCAATTATTTTGCTAGAGTTTACTTTCAAAAGGAAAGGCATTTTGAATAACTATTCATATGAATCCAAAAGAGAGTGGGTTTTAAGAAAATCCTTAACTATCATATGATTGTCATTAAAAAGAAAAAAAATATGTTTACAACAGTGCCAAGTAAGCACATTTTCTCACTAAAATATTTCGCCTGCTTTCTAACGACATTTTATAAATGAGTTCTGATTAATCCAGTATCCATTTATCACAAAGAAAGCGAGGAACTTGTCCAAGGTTTTCTTTAAGACGGCTTTGAGAGTCAGTCATTAGCTTTACATTAAATAGACTTTTAATGCAATACTCCAGTAACAACATTTTGACAGTGATCCAAGTTGTGTTACTGAAGTGCAAATGGAGGAAGAAAAATAAGCTGGACTTCTGGCTTTAACACTTATGTCAACATGTAAATACATGCAATTTAAAAGATATGTTAAAGTCTATTTTGTGTATACCACTGTACACCTTATTCAAATTATTAATCTGAAAACAGTCTATGTTTTATTTGCTTGTTTCCCTTTCCCAGTTGAAAATACTTTTTTGAAACATGAAGAATTCAATTCCCTCTAGGGCTTCAAATCTGAAACTACTTGAACCACATGCAGACAGTCCAATATATCTAGCAACTTCTAAAACCAGACAGTGCACAAGAAACCAGATTTTATTGGAATCTGAACAGGCCCA
>NC_085046.1:60062462-60077462 GCF_963662255.1 Cinclus cinclus
AGGGAAGGAGCTGACTGTGGCAGAGATGAAGAGGAGGTTCCAGGCAGCATGAAACAGCCTGGCCACCTGAGCAACAACTGCTGAGGTGCTCTTTCCTTCCCCCAGTGGCTGGCTAGGTGTTCTGACTCATTCCCTGCAAAGAGTGGTACAGAGAAAGGGAAGAAAAGTAAGGAATGGATAGGTATGGAATATGTAGGAGGTACCTTAGTACAGTTATGTTAATTTTTTTAGCTGAAATCTGCTGTTTAAAGTTTTATCGTGCTCATGTAATGGCACAAAATAAAAATCTACACATACATTCAAATATTAAATTTCTAAAAATTGTATGACTGACATCATGATAGATGTTCTGGTACCCCATCCGTGGTGGAAAAAAAGGGAACTTGTGTGGGAGCATCAGTTCTGCCTCCTAGCTGAACTGTACTAATTGACATTAGTGTCAAGGACACTCCAAACCAGGAGGATAGGGCCCATCCTGCAGCTGTGCTCAATTAACATTTTAATGCAAAGCTGAGAAGATGCAGATAGGTAACAGGTGTGGCTCACTCTAATTAAATAGCTCTTCTCAATTTTATTATTTGTTTCCTGTTACACAAAATGCCATAGTATGTATTTTTCCAAAGCTATCATTTGGGGGAGATGCCCAGATGAGAAATTGCCAACAAACATATCAAGTCTCACAGGAAAGCAAAAGCCCAGCAAAAGTGTTCCTAATGACATTTCGTTTAATCAAGTTGTTTACAAAGAAAAGCCCAGAAAGTTGACAGCTGTATAGTTCCAGAATATTACACATCTCTTCACCATAACGTGGCACAGAACACAAAGATAAATGAGTTCCACTAAGCAAAACTACCACTATCATTAGAATAGCCATAAACTAAAGCTAAAAGGGATACACTGCTGGCTTTCATTCACTGGGAAAAAAAACATGATGTTGGCAAAATTGAGTTTGTTTCTTTTTTTTTTTTTTTTAATTAGTTAACAAATGTGAAGTTTTGACTGATGGAAAAAAGTAGACATTATTTTCAGCTGGGAGGATCCAAGAGACCAGATGGCATTTATCTCAGCATTCATGGAATAGGATTTTCACAATATTCAAATGTAAAACATGACAATTCTTCTGAATTAATAAATAACTTCTTCAAGTAATTTTTATAATTAAAATTTTTTTGGGGCTTTAATATTTCTGATAAAAAAAGAGTTTGATTTTTTTTTTAGTTTTCCAAAGAATTAATATAGCACAGAATTGATCTAAAAATAACAATTTGTTTTGCTTTCTTTAAAGCCTCTCTATTGCTCCTTTTGCTAGTCTTTATGTGACAACTAATAGATAAACTATGGAGCCATCACATAGTAGGTGAATTAGAGTTTGGAAAAACAATGCATAAGTATAGTTCCATATTAATAGTAAGAATTCCTTTAACAAGAACCCCAGGATGTTAGGACCCCTCAAGGATCAGGCAGATTTCTCAGTAAAAATTAACACTGGACAACATCAATTCTTTTCTGAATTTAAGAAGACTAGGAAATCAAGAGATATTATGCAGATGTAATTTCGCAGAGATTTTTGTCTACGCACAATTTCTGTCCTACAGGCAGCTATATTAAGCTAAACAGACTTCAGATGAAATAGTATTCACTCCTAACATGGACCAAATTATTTTTATTCTCTAAGTTTGAAAGAAAGTTCAGGTTTTGTACCTTTCAAAAAATCCTCCCTGCTGTGCATGTCATGCATTATTAAAATTATAAGTTTATTGTATCAAATTCTCATCTCTTTAGTTCCAGTTAGTTTCAACAACTCAGTTTTTAACTTCATGAGAGGAAGAGCTTGGTAGAAAAAAAGAAGCTGAAAAATTGCTTTATTAAATATGCATTACATGTAATTACTTATTTCCTTCTAAACTGGTCTGGTGAGGAACTCTTCCTCAAAGTCACATCCCTTCACAGAAAGGCACTTGCTTTGAAAAACTTCAGTTTGAGAGGTTTCTTGTATAAAAGATGGAATTATTATAAAAGGAAGCACAAATTATTAGTTCATTATTGGTCAAAAAGAGACAACTATTCCTTATATTCTGCTAATTAGAGCAAGGAAGAAATTCACATTCCATTGACTCACATCTTATATGAATGTGTCAATTTGGTCTTTTGAACTTGGCATCCACATTTTGATGTTTCTGGCAAAACAATTCTTTTTACCTCTTCCTGGTTTACCATCTAAAATGAATGGGAAATGTGCTTCCCAAAATAGAAAAAATTCCATTCTTTTTTTCACAGTTTTGTATGTCTTATTTGGAGGAGGAGAGCAGAGGGACTTCAATGGTTGGTTGAGTCTGAGACGACAAGTAAATCCCCCTGAGTCGGTAACACAACACAAACAATTGTCCTAGGTTTGGCATATGAAGGTTTATCAGGTTCACATCTCTCAGAATCTTACTCACTATTTTTTCCCTCCTTTCCTTTCAGGAAAAAAATCCCAAAATAACTCCAAGTTGTTTCTGTTATACCAGATTTCAAAGTGTTACTACTACATTGTAAGAAACTAAAGAGGGGTTCCTGAAAATAGTAGGATTGTTCCTTCAGAAAAAATTAACTAATTTGATTTTTTTTTTTTTACTTTAAGTGGATTTAATATTCTAAAAGAAAGTAAACAGAATATCAGTCTTATCACCGATTGTGCTAAATACTTGTTACCACAAAAATAATAATTCAGATGTACAGAGAAACTATCAAACTATGGACCAGCAGTATTAATTCCCATTAGGCCTAAGCTTCGGTAAATATTTCTGTCATGACCGTCTAATAGACAAGCCTAAAAACTCCATGAAAATTCAGCTGGTGCTGGCTTTTACTTCTTGACAAAGAATAATCTGGATCTATCTGCCGAAAATTTGTTTAGAAGCATCTCTTTTTGGTGTGTACTTTAAAAGTATTAATGAAATACTAACATCAAAACTATAACCAAAACAAAATACATGGAAAATGAGTGAAAATCCCCAAACTCAAGACAGCAAGATTTAGATTAAAATGTTATATTAAAAGATGACAGGAAATGTTAATTTAATTGATATGGTATATTTGTATTACATATAGAAAACTGATACCTCAGAAGAGTAAAAAGCTATGTTTATAATTCATTTTAGCAAAATTTTATGCTTCTCTTGGAATCATTAGATGAATTTTTCTACTGAACCTCTCTTGTAAGTTTGTGTGTGTTTGCAGAAAAAACAGTGTTTCAAAGTTAAGAACAAGAAATAAGTCACATCATACTGTGCTTATAGCAGTGACTGCTGAGTATAAATAACTTCCTCTTAATACCAGAGCTGACCCCAAAATAGGCCACCTCTCCACCACTGGAGACAAAAGCAGCTGCATAAAAGGCACATGTATCCTGCTATGATAGTTTCAGAATATGTTTCACCCGGGTATGTTAATTACCTATCAATACCAACAGCCTGAGTTAGACCCTAAAGCATAGAATTATTAGGACATTATACATAACTAGCATATAAAACAAGTTCAAAAAGTATAGGCACCAGGAGAGCTGTTTCTCAAGCATACTGTGGTGCTTTCAGAACCAGAACACAATCTCCCCTTTTCCCAAAGAGTGTCAAAGTAGCCTGGGCCCCTCTGATCCAAGGCAGAATCCCATTTCATTGGACTTGCTTTGAAATCTCCTCCACTGTAATCTGTATTCATCATACTTCCTGGAACTGAAAGAAATGGTTCTTACACTAAGAACTGTAATTCAACTCTTTGCAGACTTCACCTCGCCTTTAACAAACAAGGCTTTAAACTACCCATGGCTTTTCTGGTAACTGTACTCGTTCCCTTTGGGATTTCAGCGCAGCACGACTTGGCACTTTGACCAATACACATGTTGGAGAACGAAACCACAGTAAACACTGGTATTTCTTCAGCCAGTTCAGACCTTGTTCAGACACCTTTTTTCAATGCTGATAAGGCAGTAAGTTGTCAGGGTGCATAAAGAGACTTTTAGGTACTGTGGAGCTGGCTGTGGAGCCAAACTTGCAGCATTCTCACTCCATCCACACTATCAATGAATAAATAAGACCTTGAGCCAATATTCCACTGACAGCTCAACTTGCATTCTCTTCAAGACAGAAATTAGAGTAGTGTTAACTTAAAGACAACAATACACATTGCAACAATTAAGCTCTGTGTCTTTATAATGGGGTAAATCACCTTTTAGATTGCAACCACAGGCATATGATAACTATGATGGCAAAGTGGTGAACTTTAGAAAATATTTGTCACTACTGCTACCACTGTATCTTTGCTAGCATTGAAGTGGCACCTCTTGCAACTAAGATGACGCATGACATCTCGAACATTATTACTTGGCATGCTGTATCCTGCCATTATCTTCACAAAGTGCATGTCCATCATAGCCTCTCAGATTTTATTGATTTCAGCCCTGATCTTGGATGAAGGCAGAACATTTGTCTGCCATGAGGAGTCTTGGTAATCAAAATAGTATTCAAAAGGGATGCAAGAGTCTCTGATACATAATTTTCAGAGTAGTGTGTTGACAACTCCATCTCCCTGAAGATCAAAATAGCGTAGTACTTTATTAAGCAAATTACACCTAAATAAATAGCCTGCTTTGAATATCAAGAGACTGTTACATCCACCATCACTCTAGGTCATCTCTAACGGAGAAGCAGTTAATAAATCAATTGGTATTTGGCATAGGGAACCCTGCAACATTGCTTATGTGTTATTCACAGTAAAGATCCAAGGTAAATTGGAAAACTCCTTGGAAGAAGGGTATATGGGCTAGTGGGGAAAAAATAGAAAAAGATAATTAATTTCCATTTAATCTTTCTCCCCAAAAAATCCTCGATACACAAATTCCTCTTACCAATAAGAAAAAAATATTTCAGAGAAATTCTATCAGAGTATGTGCTGGAAAAATAAAACTTGACTGCTGTAAAGCATAAATGTTCAGAGCCCTGTACAAAAATAGTATAAATAATAGTCCTTGTAAAGGAAAATTTCTCTGCACAATAAAAGCATTTTGTCCTAAAGTACATTTGTTTATATTACAAAGTGTCTCCCCTCCAAGTGTTCTGTACGCTGCTGCCCCTTCAGCACAGTCACAGTCTAGTAGAAGATTAATATTTCAGAACTTGTCATGGGCAGTTTCACTTGACTCTGTCACTGCCTATGTCTGACAAGCTATTTATCATGCTGCTAAGTGTCAGCATTAAATTATCCCTGCTGTTATGACAGCAACATTATTCATCAGGATTACACCCCCAGTACAAGGCTGCTTACAGCTGTTTCCTTCTTCTGAGCTTTATCGATCTCTGCTCTTTCTATTATAAAAGAAAGGGTCTATGCACATGACCATTCACATCTTGCATGTCTGATGAATTTTATTTCTGTGCCAACATCAAACAAACAGGCTTTCCAGAAATGGGCTTCCACAGTTATAAAATGTCACTGGCAGAAGAAAATCGTATTCCCTTCAACCAGAGGCATACTCTCTTTGAGGGGACAGAGAAAGCAAAACATTATTGATCATAATGCATAGGCACCCAAGGTTGAAGCATGTTGCTTGACAAATCAATCTGCATTTGTTTTAACCAAGTCACCCTTCCTTAACTACTGCAATGAAATGACAATGAAATCAAGAATTATTTATTGAGATGTGTAGTGCTATTCACAGGCAGCTCAACTGTGCCTTGTCTCCAGTCCAAACTCCAAGCCCTGCAATTGCCTTCTGCTGGGCTGTCAGTCTGGAGCAGAACAGTATTGTGAGTAAAGATACCAGCATGCTCAATTCTTCAAACATTCTTCTGCAACTTAAATTTGGGTCACTTTTCTGACATTCCACACACCACCACCCAAGAAAAGAATAAAAAATCATTAAGAGATTTGGTTCAAGCTATGTTTTTATGGCCTGAAGCTGCATTGGGTGAGGTTTAGGTTGGATTTCAAGAAAATGTTGTTTACCCAGAGGACACTGGAACAGGCTCCTCAGAGCATCAAGCATCAAGCCTGCCAGGGCACAAGAAACCTTTGGACAATGTACTCAGGCAGAGGTTGTGACTCCAGGGGAGGTGCTATGCAGGTCCTGGAGCTGGACTTCACTATTCCTTGTGGATCCCCCCAGCCTAGAATATTCTATCATTCTGTAATTCTATGTAGGCTTTTATTCCTAGGACTTCTCAGTTTTTAGAATTGTTGCTCTGAGATTACTTGTTTGGCAATTTTGCCTCCCGTTATACCTTTGGCTTGTCCTGACAGATTTCAAAAATGAAATACCAGTATGGATACAAATATGTTGCAAAAAGAGAGATTTCAGTAAATTTAACAAAATGTCCTGCTATTTCTATACCAGTTTTACCTGGTAATTTAGATTTTGATTTTCCAAATGACCATTGGCTAAACCTCTCATTGATTGCTGTTTCAAACCATTAATTTATAAAAGGGACTACTGAAAATTATGTTCTTAAAATTAATTCTAAAGTATTTTAGGAAATAAGGAGAATATCATCACAAGTGTTACTGTTGGACATACTGGGACTTTACCAGGTAGGAATAGAGATTTGAAAGGGAAATCTCGATGAACATGAAAAGTTCATTTGCATTTAACAAAAAATTTAACATTTTAAGAAAAATGTTATTTGCAATTAAAAGTCATGAAAAAGATATACTTTGAATTTATGTGTCTGAGATTGACGCATACACATAGATTCGTTTATTTAAAAAAAGAAAAACCACAGTTGAATTTTTTTCCCAAGGGCCTGTCCCTTACAATGGGTCTTTTTACTTTAGATTTCCTAGTGATTACATTCAGCTGTACTATCTGTTTGAGAGCTTTTAACTTTGAATGCTGTGGTAAGTGTCAATCTTTATATTACAGAAGGACAATTAGGCAAACCATGTAATTGTATTGTCAGTTATTAATTTCAAGCTCCAATGTCATAAATTATATGCCTTAATTAATGCTGCATGTCAATCACAATCTGCAACTTTGAAAGGATAAAGAGGTTAACAAGAATACGTAATTAAAAGAAAACAGCGAATAATGGCACGGCTGAACAGTTTATAAAATTAGACAAGAAAACTGGTGCTGTGTCAGCATGCAGTAGCCAAGAAAAAAGTAGGGTGCTTGACAAAATGCACACAAGAGTTAAGAAGTCAGAAAATGAAGGAAAGTTTTAACTGTTCAGGTTTTGTTCCATTAGCAAAGCAAGTGTCTGTCAGAAAGTAATTTGATGACAACTGTAAAATATGTAAATTCACTTATTCCTTCCATAACATGCTATAGAGATGATGAAATAGTATGTGTGTTTGTACAAATTTATAGGTATAAATGTCTCAGTTCAGCAGAACCTACACATACTGCAGTAGATTTGCCATCACAAGGAGGCAGCAATGCTGTCCCAACACACAGACACATCAGAGCTGGCAAAATATGCCAGAAAAACTCCTATTTGTTTGTGTTAGAAATGAGGCCAAAGCTGAAGGCCAGTGGTCCTAGAGGGCTCACAAGTGTAAGTGCTGTCCTGGCAGGTCATCTGCCACTGGGAAGGAATTGCAGTAGCTCTGCTGTCCCACTTACTGAAAGTAAGGACTAAAAGGAACACAAACAAGTAGTAAAACTGATTTAACATAAAAGCATCTGAAATGTGAATATGATATCAGGCAGATGGTAGGAGTAAGGAAATTATTCCTGCAATGGAGAGTAAGGACACAGAGGAATCTGCAGTAGCAAAAAACAATGAATGTAGAGTGTCAATCACTTTCAAGCACTGCAAGGTATTCCTCAGTCTGTTTACCTACTCTGGAACATTTCCTGAAAAGGAAAAAACATGTAATTAGGCATTTGTTTTTTAAATTGGTAACATGTTAAAATTGTGTCTGTACTATCTGTAAGGATTTCCAGGTCCTGCAATGAGTAGAAATTAGATAGACTGAGAGCTTATTCAAACAAAATGACAAATATTTCTATGGTTGTCATAATTATTATATCCCACTATTAAAGACCTAATAGGACATGAAAAATGGATGTAGGTTCAGTGGCTAATATTTAAGATCTCCTCGAGGAACTTTAGACAGACTCTTGCCTCCATAGATAAGTTAACACTTTACTCTTCAGCTGGGTACACCCCAAGAAACAGGGAGACGGGAGCCCATCCATATGTTTCCCTTTCAAAGCATTCACTGGAAGATTTCTTAATCTCAGAAAACTTCCCCTATCTCTTCTCATTCAATGCAACACCCAAAAGAAAGCAAAGGATAAAGCATACCCAGCAGAGTTTTCCCTGGGACAGTACGTGCACGTGAAAGATATTTTTGTCTTTGATATTTTCCCACCAAACTGAAGTATGCACTTCTCATGCCTCTCAAAGAGCAGTTTGTCACTCTCTGAGCCATCTGAGGGACCGAGAGCATGGCATGTCTTCACAGGATAGGGTAGATGCTCTTACCCAACCAAGGAGAAGAGCTAGTGAAGGCATGTTTCAGCATGTTACAGCAAAACTCAATCTCTTCTCTACTTCTAGAGCCTGAAAACCCAGCTGGGGTTGGTTTATGACCCCAAGGTTGCAGCAAAGCTGAAAGAAAGCAGCTCTGCAGCAAGGGGCCAGCTAATAGGGGATTATGCTAAGTCTAATAGAAGATATTCTTACACTCCCAAGCTGAATCTCTGTCCACAATGAGGGTGCAGACTCCCCTGGCCTTCCTTCTTTTTCCGGTGTGACATCCCCATGGGGACGAAGGCACAGGAGCCCAGGGGACAGTGGTACCTGCTACCTGTCCACAGCCATATGAAACAAAAGCAAACACCCAATGCCATCACTACTCCCGTTCTCCAGTTTTGCGTTCCTCAGCTTATCGTCATTTCAACTGAAAGACGGCATGAGAGAAGTTTGCAAGCTCTATTGACAGGTTCAGGTCAGCAAGAATAATTTTATTCTGACCTGAAATCATAAAATAAATTCTTTGCAAAGCCACTAAACACAGATTGCAGTTTTAATTTCATTGCCCAGGTAAATGATCTGGGACAGCCATGAAGATGTACACTGAAGTGTGATGACTCTGGACTTCAGGCACTGACAGGAGTGGAAGAAGGTTGTCAGTACCTCATAATTTTTGACATTAGTTTGCCTGGGCTGCACTGGTATGTAAATAATACCTTCTACTTCAAATATGTCTAACTATTTTCCAAGGAAGACATTTGTTTCTGTGTACAGTTACATGTTCTTTTTTTTTCTCCTTTCTCTTTCCTTTCCTCTAGTTAAATGTTTGCTTTCCAGTATATATTAAAAAAAAAAAAAACATAGTAGGTCTGAGGTTCAAGACTGTTTTCATACACATGCCATAAGTCTAAATTTCTAAAACTACATAAAATATATAAAATATATTTGTAATTATAATTACTTTCATTTCACAGTCTATCAGCAAAATAGGATAAACTTTACCTACTAGAAATAATAATTGCATTTGGCTTTAGTGGCCTGAATTTTCTAATACTATATTTTTTTTTAGAAACTTCATGTCATATTTAAGAGCACTACTGCTGCAACATGTACACTCGATGTACTATTTTAATTTATTGTTATTATTTATTAATCCATATTTTAATGCAATATATTCTTTTTTGAACAATACTTACATTGATACTATAAAGTATTTTAATCACTGGCAGGATGATCCTCGCTCAATATATTTTTCCTCCTTTTGCTGCTACTTTGCATCAAAAAGATTGAGGCGTTAACATAACAACAACTAAATTGCAGCTCCAGAAACAAATTCTTTTGTAAAATCAATCCTGGAGGGTACTGGAAACATCATCTGAAGCACTGAGTACTTCCAACTTCTATTAACTTCAATGAGAAATGCAGGTGCTCTGCAGCTTGCAGAATTGATCTCTTCCACGTTATCAGTTCCCAGCTGTTATCTAATACATAATCGTATTGTATGAAAAAGAGCTATTTTCAGTGTTCATTGTGGTGAGAACCATTAAAGAGATTTACTTGTCAGACTTCACACATCATTAAATTACTACTCTATGAAAGAAAAAAGTAGAAGATACATTAAATTATCCCACCAAAAATTGTTGTATCTGCTTTCTGCATTAACTATCAAAGTAATGTTCACATTCTTTTCAAGTGTCATTATAGCATGATTTTGCATTAGGAAACAATGAAAACTGCAACACTGCTTCTTGAATAACTGCACCCCCATCCTCAAAGCTGCTGAACTACTGTTCTGCTCAAGAAATTGAAAGAAGTTTTCGGCAGCCAGGGGATTACATACCTAATCTGCTGTGCCTGGTTGGAAACAGCTGTCTGCATCTCCAATTCTTTTGTTCCTAATCAGATGAACTGCTTTCTCACATTGAATGCATGTGTAACTAAGAAGGCCTGTAGCTTTCCCTCTTTGTTCACGAGAAGGGAGATGTGTACAAGAAATGCACAGTACAAGAGTCAGGAAAAGTTGGAGGCTGAGTCAGTGTCACCCTGCCACTCAGGCAATTTGACACATCAGTGCAGCAATCCCTCTCCTGATGCTGTTTGGGGTGTGCTGCTCTACCTGGCTCTGGCCTGCATCCAGACCAAGTGGTTTTGCAGCATACATGCCACAGCAGGCAAGAGCAAAGGGCACTGGTAATGCTTCTTTTGAGAGTCCCATACTAGAGCCTACCAGCCCTAAAAATCCAGCCTGGACACTCTGCAGGTCCTGGTGATAATTCATCATTGGGCTTCCCACAACCTTTAAAGATGTAGCTTAGCACAACAACCACTGCAGCTTGTTTTCTTGTGACTCTGAGATGTCCTGGCCAAGCCTCCCTCTTGCCAGCAGCAGTTTTCCCAGGAATCAGGGAGAGAAGAGCACCCCACCTCTTCCAAATTCCCAGCTAGAGCATCATCCTAGAAGCTGTCACAGTGATGGGATGCTCCATGCATCAGCTTCAGCTGGCATTCTCCTGGATTGATTTGCTACATGGTGGTGACAGGTGAAAAAAATTTTTCCACAATCAGGCCCTACTTCTGCACTGAAGAGGGCAGCTGTGTGTGCCCCATGGTCCTCAATTTGCACATATTTACTTTTCAGGCACTGGGAAAACCACCTGACTTGCCATCATTTCATTGGACAAGAACACAATCCCAAAAGACCACAACAAGAAGACAGGTTAAACCAAAACCTCCCCTTCCCCCCCACCCTCTCAAAAAACCCCAACCAAACAAACCATAAGAACCAATTCTTACAATTTTTTTTTCTATTTTTTAATACAAACGCATCATTTTGAAGGTTTAGCTCAGTTACATCATGTGGAAGTCTCAGACTGTGCTCAGCATCACAGTATCCAAGTGCCTTCTGGCAGAGCATTAAGCAACCTAACATCTGTCATGGCTTTTTTTCTTCTCATGCTTTGTATCCTTTGCCTACCTCCCTCCTTCCAAGGCAGAGATTTAAAATATGGAATGGTTCATTTGGGATATTTTTAAAGGTTAGTGTTATGTGGCTGTGTGTTTGAATATGTAATAAAAGCTATGTTATATAACTTTTCCTAATGTTATAAAGAAAAAATAGAAATATATATGTTTACACACTAATTCCATACATACAAACTACCCTTACAAAATCATAGTGGGGGGAGGCCCTTAATGGATAGACATGGAGGAAAGTGGTGATTCTTTCCTTTGTGGAAAAATCTCATTAGCTCTGCTTTACTGTGCTTTTGGGAAATGCAGAGAGTGAAGGGACTACTAGAACTAACCCGTGTGTGTGCCTGAGAGGATGCAGTATCCTTCCAAAGAGCTGTGCTTCAGTATCACATCTGCTAAAGCACTCTCACACTAGCACCATCGTTTAATGCTACCTGCAAATGTCAGGGTGATACTGCCGCTGTAATTCTTACAGTTATTCTCTCTGGTTTCAGAACTCCCCACTCTGCCCTTACTCAAGCTGCACTTCCTTTGAAGTTGCTAAGAACAGAAAGATCAGTGCAGGGGGTGTGAATGAAGGCTAGGAAATTTCAGAATCTGGTGAGCTAATTTATCTGATGCCGCCATATTTTTATTTTACTGATATTTCTTCTTTAGTTGTGAACCACTGTTTTGAAAAAGAGTAGCAGTTTACCTCCCTTACAAACCACAAACATCAGAAATAGCAGCCATTATCCACAGGCTACAATTCTGCATTCATTTTGCCAGGGACTGCACACACTTCCCTTAAGAGAATCTCTTCTTCATACTTGATCTGTTGTCTCCCTGTTGAAAATATCACTGACACCGCTGAGGCTAACAAGGTCAAGTGCTTTGAGATGGAAGCCTTTTGTACTGATGAACAGCTGAAGGGTGCGACATATGTTTTAGGGCCTTAGCAGCTGGCTCAGTGAGAGCCTCTTGGGTCTCTTTTAATGATAAATCCAGGCCCTGCTACTTCATCTCAGCATGGAAATAGCAGCATGTTAACATTCATCCAAACTCTTGTGTCTGTCATTAATGCAGCCCTTCTACTGTAGTTACATGGCACAGCACAGCTGACATATCACCTGTCCTCCCACCTCGCAGAGCAGTAGGGCAGGTTATGCATCAGTGCAGGATTTAAATGCCATTTGACTGAAAAGTACTGATCTCATCGCATGTTTTATTTCTAATTTTCCTGTATGCCAGCTGATCACAGTTGTTCCTTCCACTTGTTATTTTCTGTACTCTAAATATATATGAATGCATGTGTTTATACATACACAAATATATATATATATATATATATACATATATAGATATATGTATAAAAAGCTTTATAACCAGTGTTTGCAAATCATGTCACGATAGAAAAATCCAGGCATATCTTCAATTGTCTCTGCAGGGACAAATCAGCTCAAGGCTGTGCAATGTCCCGAAGGTCACAACCTCCCATTGAGCCACACTCAGAGGAATGAAAGGGAATAACAAATTCAGCAATAAATGCTTTCTTTAGTAAAAAGTTTTGAAGCCACTGGTCAGGAGAGAGGAAATTTTCTAACTTCTTCTCCTTTAGCAGTCTTCAGTCCTCAACTTTATCCTTTAACAAGTACTTTGGGATCCTTGAGAGTGAAAGGTGCTATATAAATGAGAGATGTATTAATAAAATCCCCAACTGCAGTTCAGCTGCAAATGGGAGCTCCTCCAGCTCAAGGCTGGAGTAATTCTGCTAGGCAACCACAGATGGTGTGACAGATGATCTCAGCAGCCCATCCTTCTATGTTTTTTCTTTAGTTTAAATTAAAAACAAAAAAAATTAGAAAGCTATCTTGGCATGTTACAGATTTCAAGGGCCTTAAGTTCATCTTCAGAGCTAGGTTTGGTCCCTTTACTACTATTTCTTGTCAGAAAGTTTTATACCTGAATCCAGCTGGGGAAAGCATGTGTATGCTAGACATTTGCTTCCACCTTGCCACAAATGGCAGAGGAAGGGGAGATGTGAATGCCTGGGATAAATGAATCTTTCTTGTTCAGAACAGAAGCAGACTTGTCATCCAAAAAAAAGAGTTCAAAACATCAAAGTTTCTGGTTCTGTCCCAGAACTGACCATCCAGTTATTCCTTAACTAACTTTCTTTTTGGTGCTGATTCTTTCTGAGCACTGTGAGCACTGGTGGCAGTGCTAGAGTTAAGCTAAAAACCACCAGAAGATGAGGACAATTGACATAATGAAGACACGAATAAAAAATGAAAAGGGTGTGTGAGCACAGTGTGGAGATAACCTGCTATTAGATCTGTGAAAGAAAAAGTTCTGGATGTTGGAAATTGGTTCGTGACCCCTGTAAAATCACTGTGATTTTGATACAGTGGAGTTAAATCAAATAGTAACAGTAGTTACAGTTGCACAATAGTAACAGTTGCTCAAATCCCAGTGTTTTTAATAGACTATTACTTACAGATGTTTAAATCTGCTTCAGAACATTGTTTTTTCTCAGCATTGTAGCCTAAAGTAGGAATCTCTGCAGAACACTAGAAAATTGACAAAGTTAGGACTTTTGCACATAGTTGCTGATGGAATATATTGTGATAGAAAGCGATTTGTAAAATAAAACTTGTTTTTTTAATTACTGAACAACTTTTGATAAGAATAAGCATAAAAAACAAGCTCTTTAAATTTATTGTGGCAGAATTTTTACCCTCCAACTCAAACTCTTCATTTGACTACATATTATTTAGCTATAAATTTAAGAAAAATTCCCCCTCCCTTCTTGTGTCTGAAAAAGGTATATAGGTAAATTATTGATTTAAAGTGTTGATTAGTGTATGACTTTTGTTGCAAGTCACTGGGCAACACCTTTAATTCCCTTTAATCTTTTAAAGTCTAGATCATTTATTGACATAATGCCAAAAATAGGATTTAAAATCTAATTCCTAAATGAAAAAGTAAATTTAGTTGTTTTTAAAATCCAAGCTTTCAAATATTATAGTTATGTTGGAAGTACCTATTTTTCCCTCTTTTAAACTAGAATATAAATATGGGCATGCCAATAAAGTCAGTGGTGTGACACCAGAACTTGGTCCATTTGTCTGCAAGTGTTTGAAACCAAAATAGAAAAACTGTTGAAACTTCCTCATGACGGGAAGCTGAAAGTTCTGTATAGATCTTTTCACTCTTTTGACCAGAGACAAGAATTGAGGAAACAGTTTAAAGCTGAGTCAGGGGAGGTTTAATTTGGATATCAGGAAAAGGATTTTTCCCCAGAGGATAGATGAGCATTGGAACAGGGAAGTGGTCACAGAACCAAGCCTGACAGAGCTCAACGAGTGTTTGAACAGCATCCTCAGGTACATGGTGTGACTCTTGGGCCAGGACTTGGACTCCATAATCTTGATTTGTCCCTTCCAACTCAGCAGATTCTATGATTCTAGGGAAAGCAAACCAAGGCATTAACTCACTGCATTAACTCAGGCATTAACCAAGGCATTAACTCAATTTCCAACATCCACAGAAGGTGAGATGGAGACGAGAGGCAAACCTTCCCTTCCAACAT
>NC_085046.1:63549808-63557308 GCF_963662255.1 Cinclus cinclus
GGTGTCTGCCAGAGCTAATGCCTGAGTGAGAATCACTTATTTAACAGAATTCTTGGTTTATGGTCTGCTGTCAGATATGACACGTGACAAAAATGTGACAATAGTTTGTAAAAACATGACAACAGCAGCATACAAATGAACTATTGAATGAGCTACCTCCATCTCTACAGCCTTTGCAGCCACTGTATAGTAAGAAGACTGTGTTTTTAATCTTTTTAGTTCTTCCTTTGTTTTTGAGGTGTTTTGAGTCACTAGCTCACAGAACCTGTATGCTACAACTCAAGGCTAGAGTTTTGCCTTTGAGGCATTATACAGCCTGAGGCAGGTCTTGGCACTGGTTGGATTAAAGGACACACTTCTGTTTAAACGATTCACAACACTTCCTTCCCCCTGTCTCCTCCTTTCTAAACTTTATTTTATATCACATATGATTAGTGAGGGAAAATGCATAAAAGCACATAAAATAATTGCAGATTTTATGTTGAACTGATGCAGGCACAGCAGAAGAATAAGAAAATTTTAAGAAGGAGGAATGAGGGGTTAGCACTTTGTTGCAATAGCTGTGCAAAAATGTTCAAGGAAATCTGAAAATTAAAATCACTCAAGCAGCAATAAGTGAACATTTTGTATGCCTGATGTATGCAATGGTTGTATGCTAATAGAAAAGAATAATGAATTACATTTACATTGGCAAGAGAGAGAAGAAAATGTGCAAGACAGCTCGATTAACGCTTCTGGAACAATGTTAACTTTTTAATGAAATACCTTAACTCAGCATTAAGATGGCATTACTGTTAATTATTTGTATTACTTAGGCACCTAAGAGCCTAATGAATAGGCAAGGATTCTATTCTGCTGAGTGCCATGTAACCAGAGCAAACAGTGGTCTCTTACAAATTTGCATCCTGTGTATCCTTTCTGCAGTTAATTTCCTACATATCCTGTGTTTAAAATCAAAAACAAAATGGAGAATAGAAGCTGGAGATCATCAGTACACTGAGATGAAAAATTTTGGTTCTGTCAGGAAACATATAAAATAATCTGTGGTGATGAATGCATGCTTGTTTATGTAGACATGCATACATAGCCCTTTTTCCCTGGGCCAAATCACATCTCCATTGAAGTAAGTGGGGCCTTTCCCAATGGCTCGTGTAGTGCCAGCATTTGGTATTTAATGCATACCTGAAGATTTAAGATTTTCTTTTTAAAAATGAGCTTGCTCACTAAGTAATTTAAAAGTATTCCTAACTTAGGGGAAAATAAGACAATTTAAAAAAATAAAGTTAAACACTGCTTCTACGTAACATTCCAGATCTCCCTTTTAAGCCATTTTGATGTAGGTGCTTTTAAAGAACTCCTCTTTTTTTGTTGTTGTTGGGTTTTTTCTCTTTCTTTTTTCTCTCTCTTTTTTTTTTTTTTTTTTTTTGTTCCTTCAAGGAAAGTTTAAGCAGCAAGCTTAGGTCGATACTGGAAAACATCAGTCTGAGATATAAATGCTTCCAAAAGTTATGACTGTGTGAAATGGAATTATAATTGAGAGTATTTTGCAAACCTTAGCTGTAGGCTCTGGTTGAATGAAGTGCTACTCGAACTCTAATATTGCAGAGTGATTATGAGTGATCATTCCAAGATACAGGAGAAAATTGGATTTTCAACAGTGCTGAAACTAGGACCTTAAACTGGGTATGTGCTGGAGAAAGCATGTAATGGTAAATCTGGGCCACACTTCTTTCCAAGTTAGGAGTATGTTACCCAACTTTCTGTAGAGTGCTGAATCTGTTGGCATGGAAATCCATCTTCAGTTACATCTTCAGCTAATTTGTGGCCTGCACGTAGAAACCAATGACCAAAAAAGTAACAGAAGCCATCTTCTAAGTTATGTTTATATCACATTATGTGTGGAAGATTAAAGAGGAAAGAAAAAAAAACTTTACAGACTCATTTTTTCTCCCAGTGGTGCTTACTTTTTCTCAGCTTCAAGACCTTTTTATAATCTCCCCCACCCCATTCCCAAATGTACTAAATAGGACAAATCTGCTGCCTCGTGGACCTGCCTGCACCCTTACCATATTCTACTCAAAGCCTTATGCTTGGTTTTGTCTGCAGCCAAACACCTTTGCCTTGTGCTGTGTGGGCAGTATAAATGTCAGCAGCCTCTGGTGCTGCTCTGCCTCGGCTGCAGCTATTGTCCCAAAATGTTGCACGCAGGTTTACCCTGCTGAGGCTCTCTCATCACTGGATTGGCACAAGTGGTGGAAGAGGGGAAAGCAGAGGGAACAAGGAAGACTGGAATCACCAATGAAGCATCTGAGATGCAGCACCAGGGTAGTTTGAAAAAAAGTAATACTGCTTGTGCTGGCAGGCAAGATGATCTGAGTTAAGATGATGTAGCTGTGCATCCTACAGTAAATATTTACCATAATGCTGCTTCTTGCCCTCCTCTGTTGCAATAACATTTCTGAATGCTCTGAAATGGCTATGGCATAATGGTTCTTCACTTTTCTTGAAGAAAAAGGTGAAGGGGAGATAGTGTGGTGGCAGAGATGTTGACACTGGTATTAATTCTCTTTTTTCCTTGAACAGTGCCGTGTTGAACTGTAGGTGGTCTTTGGGCCCTTTCTTCACTCTTTCTAGTGATGACTTATTTCTGTGCTTTCAGAGTATTTATGATGTTTCTTTTATTGTTCCTCATCCATTTGGCTGTGTTTTATGCTGCAGTTTGTATAATCCTTTTGTTTTTTTGTGGTTTTTTTTTTTTTTTTGTTTGTTTGTTTTTTTTTTTTTTTTCTGGAGTGTGAAATGTGCTAGTCATCTTAAAACATACAAAACCAGAATGGAGTATAAAATATGGATGGCCTCAGTCTGGAAGAATGATGTGTCTGGAACTTTTTATGCCGTTGCAGGCTCCAACCCCAAACAACCCTTGCCTCCATTTGCTTTTTATACAGATTTTATTACCTTTAGTGAAATTAATAATGTTACTGTTCTCCTTTTAAATACTAACTTCACTCAAGGTGCAGATACTAGATAATTGTAATTTCATCTCCAGAAAGGATAGGTATTTGTCTTTCTATGGCCACCCCAGCTTGACACTGGTTTTGTTTTATTCCTGGTATGAACCAGATGTGGGATTGGTGGTGGGGAGGGATGTGTGGGCTTTTACAGAGCTGGGCAGGTCTCATCTGTCCAGCCACTGGGTAATGACCAGAGTACAGATGCATGTCAAGGAGATAGCTTGGGGTGTCCTGTCCTTGGAGAGGAGAAGGGCATGAAACTCAAGAAGGAGAGCAAACTGAATTGTAGGGAAGGCTGTGGCAAGTAGCAGAATACGGCTTGTGAACGAATTAAGCTGGCAAAACAGTGGTGTGTGCCTCTCTTTAGCAGGAGGCATACAAGAGAGGGACAATTCTGCTCTGGTGCCCAGGTGCCTGGAGCTGTCATGTCCCCTGTGTGCCCAGCCTGGTAGCACATTTAACACAAGCTGCACACAGCTTTCCTAATCTACTCCTGTGTTTCCCTTTCCCTTCCTCTGCTGCCTGGTACATGCGGACCCCAGGAGGCTGCGAGCTCGATCTGGCCTGCTTCGTCCAGCTGATCAACGAGATGGGGGGGATGCAGCAAGTGACTGACCTCAAGAAATGGAACAAGCTGGCAGACATGCTGCGCATCCCCAAAACTGCACAGGACAGGCTGGCCAAGCTACAAGAAGCCTACTGCCAGTACTTGCTCTCCTATGACTCCCTCTCCCCTGAGGAGCACAAGAAACTGGAGAAGGAGGTCTTGCTGGAAAAGGAAATCCTGGAGAAGAGGAAAGGACCTTTGGAGGGACATTCAGAGAATGCCTACAAGTTCCATTCCTTGCCCCGGTTCGAGCCCAAAAATGGACTCATCAATGGCGTGGTTCACAAAAATGGCTTCCGCAACAAGTTAAAAGAGGTCGATGTCCCACTGAAGACGGGCAGGCGGCGGCTCTTTGCTCAGGAAAAGGAGACCACGAAGGAGGACGAGGAGGAGGAGGAGGAGGGAGTTCTTAGTGACTTACACAAGTGTATATACAAGGTAATGAGGCTGGCTCTGCCCAGTCTGGTTTGTAGAGCTGATGGTGCTGTTGTGTGGGTGGTGACTGGGTGCACACCCAACTGGAAGCTGATGGGTTGCAGTGGTGTTCCAGAGGCTGCAGTTTCCATGGCCAGGCAGTCTGGTGGCTTTGTGCTAATACTCCTGTTTATCGTGGGATGTCTGGAAAAACTGGGGGGTGTTATTGTTGTATCAAGATGCACGGGGCTCTGACCCCCTTTCATCTCCTTGTGAGAGGTTTCTTGAATGTCTCTGCCCAGTTATCCTTGCAGGCACAGATTTTATTTTCGTTTTTTAGTGACATTTAAAGTAATGTTCTGCTTTCTCATTCCCATTTCTTGCAAATCTCTTGTCGAGTGAAGTAGTGTTGCGCACCAGAATGAACGCCACTAGAAATCCTACTACATTTAGAAAGGGCAAATTGAAATGCAAACAATATTTTCATTCACAGTGCCAGACATTGCTCAGCACTAGCAGTCACATGGATGCTTAGTGCTCCACATATCAAGTACATCTATTTACAAAGGAATGCTGACTCTTTCAGTGTATTTTATTTGTCAGTCTCCTGCTCTGGAGCAGGACTTGGCACTGCAACTTGCAGTGCAATTTTGAGTTGTGTTGAATGGTGTAGCTGCACTCTGAGAGAAATACAGCATTGAATGTCCATGCCCAGTAAAAGAATATACTGTTCTTGCCCTTCCAATCTCACTTCCATCACCAGGAAATTAAACCAGATAGCCCAAAATGACATTGTTAAGCTATTTCAGGACTGCATGAGCTCATTTCTGGGCTTTAAATGCTTGCTTCAGTTTTCTTTTGCAGCCTGTTATGATTTGTCAGCCCAAAAATTCCTTTTCTTAGGGACTCTGGCCTCAATCCCACCTTTGAAAAGCAATCTCTTGCCATGCTGCTCTTAGAGAGAAGCTTATCTAATGACAGCAACTTTTGTGAATAGTGAAGTAGCATTTCTGTGCTTAATATCCTGTGCTTAATGATGGTTAAATGAAAGACTTGATACCCCTTACCCTGACTGCTGCATGAACAACCTCAAACATAGTGGGGGAATGCCTTTTTCTTCTTTTTCAGTGCAAGTCCCACTTCAAAGTTCAGGAAATACAAAGTCACTCAAAAAACAAGATTGGGATTTGTGAGAAGTATCCCAGTTGGATTAGGAAGTAAAAAATAAGCAAGCAAAGTATAGCTGGTATAACCAGTCTGAGTCTGCTGAGTACAAGGGCTTTACCCTAAAAGGCAGAGAGCTCCCAGAATTTCTGCTTGGTCACCAAAAAAGAACACTGGCAGTACTGGCAGCATCGGACTCTGTCTGAGTCTGGCAATACCCTGTAGAAATGCTTTTGTCCTGAGCGTGGAGGCTGTTAGAGAGGAGCATCACTGAGCCCATGGGCCAGGGCTCTCCCCAGCCCCCAAAGCAGCTGCAGCACACGGAGCCACTCAGAGAATGCCTTGGGTACCAGCAGCTTCCCAGACACTGGGGCTTGCCTGTTTTGATCCCATCCCACGTTCTCTGCAGTGCAGAGACTGGGAGCTGCTGTCACAGGTGATGGGCTGGGGGAGAAGGCAGGGGGAAGCAAATCTCTGGTGGATTTCTGGAGAGATCCCTGCTGTGGAGCGCCCTGTCGGATGCCTGGGCAGCCTGAGTGCAGAGAGAGGAATGAAGCTTCATTTTCACAGCACTCAGGGTAGTGCCCTGTAGGAGGACTCACACATTAATACTGATTATGTCACTTAGAGTAAGCCTCAAGACACAGAATTATGCCTCAAGCTTGATGCATCAGGGCAGCCCACAAGATGTAAAATTGCTGTAGTTCATCACTAGGCTTTGAAAGACTGAGGGAAGGTGGTGCTGGCATCAGTTGTAAGCAGAGAGAGCTTCGTGGCATTTAATGAAACAGGCCTTTCAATCCTGTGTGTGTGAATGGGGGAGTGTTCTTTACCCAACAACTTGTTCCTGAGAAAATCCGAATTTCATTAACAGAACTGCCCTCATGTTACAGTTTCCACAGATGATGGGATTGTTATGGTTCCTTTTTAAAGCACATGGCTAATTCTGATTAAAAATGAAAAACACACATAAAACAAGAAAAAAAAAAACTCCACCTAACAAACCCGTGTCTTTGAAAAATGCCCAGTTCAGTGTCTTGAGGGCTGGGCAGAGCACATTGTAATCATGTGGCTGTAGTCTAGTTTAGGCCATAAAGTCTGTTCTTAGACTGTGAAGAGGCCATACATGTAGGGTTTCTCACAGTAATTTCTGCAGTCAGCACATGCTTGAGCTGTTTTTAGCAAGAGACATCCAGTCTTCCAGGAACAGTTACCACCATATCACATGTCAAGGTTAGAGTAAATCTCCTTTGTGTTAGGCTGACTTTCTGCCAGGACTCCCAAATTATTTTCAGTGTCTCTCCTTCCCAGGCTGTGAGGCCTGCAGTGCTTTTAAGTGTGTGCTGCAGGCTGCTGTGCTTGCTTGCTTTACTCCTAAATAAGTGGCTTTTCTACCTGACAATTAAAGTGTTGTCATTTCTAAGTGTGTGAATTAAACTGCTGACATCAAAACAGGATCTGATGCAAGATTTTCGCTCTTCTTTCCCCAGTTTTAGCTCTGAAAATATTTAAAAAATCTTTACTGGTGCTGTCTGAATGCAGCATTTGTTTCCACTGAGAACAAACTGAAGGCATATTAGCAGACCCATTAGAGGGACACACAGGAATCATAATGCAAGTTTTGCCAGCCCTCCCATAGAACTGTCATGAAAACCCTATGCTGAGCTCTCTTCCCCCAGGGACTTGGCATTTTCATATTCCACTTAAATAGGAGCCCCTCCTTCCCACCTGTGGCTTTTGTGAAATCTCTGGTTTCAGCTCATATTTATGCTTTGTTTTAATGTCTTTAACATTCATGGCATTACAGTGTCCTTCTCTGCCTTCCCTCCAGGCCTGGTGGTGGTGGTGATGCTCCCCCTGGCTTGGCTCTCATGGCCCCTGCATCAGACCTGATAAGAATCAGGAGAGGAAATGGGAATTTCTTTTTTAAACCATCCCCTCTTCTTGTCCCAGCAACAGAGACTCTGCTTTGTAGCTTGAAGCTCCCAGGACAGTTGTTGAACTGCTGAGATACTTTTCAGGGTGTTGGGAAGGGTTGCACCTCAGCAATTCATTTTGTGTTCTGGTTAGAATGCTCCATTGAAGCATTTTAGATTATTTTCTGTGTTGGCATCAGCAAATGTTACAAAAATCCTCAGATTAAAGAAAACAACCTAACAGCATAGACAAAAAACACCCCTCAGCCATTTAATTTGTTTTACAGTTCTTAGGAGACTAAAAAGATACCAAATTCTTAGCAGAGGAAGAAATGGGTATATGCAATTTTTAAAGGCTTAAACTGTTCCCATTTTCCACTTTCTT